>NC_056731.1:446165975-446367150 GCF_019279795.1 Protopterus annectens | reverse complement strand
CACACTTAGATGCAGGAGTTTGAGTCCCAGCCTGGGAGGAAGGGGAGGCCAGAGGCAGAGAAGCAGGAGAGGCAGTCACAGCAGACGTTGTGACTGAAGCAGAGGATGAGGAGGGAGGTTCAGTGGCAGGCAAAAGACCTTTGAGGGCCAACTTGGCCATTCTATCCTTCAAAGCTCAAGGGTTGAACCCTGCACAAATGGAGCAATCTACATTCAGGTGGGCCACACCTAAGCACAATACATACAGAGTATGGCCATCCGCTGGGTAAAGCTTATGGCCACACACTGTGCAGTGCTTAAAAATAAGCTTTTCAGACATGCTTGAAGAAGAAAGTGAAGAAAACGGTCAAAAACTAACTTTCTGTAAACTAACAACACACCCACTCACCACACTAGACTGACTAAGGGGGGGAAGGGCACCACAGAAACTACACTAAACTAATTACTACTACTACTGCTACTACTAACCTACACACAACGCCAAAGTGATGGGAGGGGAGAAAGGGAATCTATACTAATCTGCAATGGCTAAGATAGCAGAAATTGTTTTAAAACTTACAGTCAATAATCACCCTGCTAGCTGGAGTTCCCGAGACGCGATGTTTCACAAATCGTGGCAAACAAGATCTGGGGATGTAAGCCAGGGGAGGTGTATTATGGGTAAGGGAAGGAGTCTGGAGCTCGGAGCTGATGCTAGTAATCTTTGCTGGCTCGGATCCGATACGGATCCATATTCCCACAGTTTGAAGATCAAATGAAGTAAACTACTTCAGATCTACAAGTTTGTTGGGGTTATAATTGTAAAAACCGAGTTGGGAAGTGGATGGAGATGACTAAGGTGTCAGATGTAGTACATAACACAGCAGGAGAGTTTGTACAGTGATCGAGTTGATATAATGGGGAAAGAATGCTGGTGGGAGTCTACTACAATAAGTAGTGTAATGAAGTCTTACAGTCTATCTACAGAAGGTGGAAAAATTGGTAAAAGCGAAGCTTACATACTACCTAGACTGTAAATACAATCAATCTCAACTAAAAGCAGGTGCTTTAACAAAGAAAGATACAGGTATAATCGATCAGCTGCCAAAGCTGCGTTAGTAAATGAACTGAAAGTGCAGCCTATCTGCCATGTAGGGTACACATCAAAATGACCAGATAAGAGAAAGACCACATCCTTTCAACTAGGCTGTTTGCAGACGTAAGTGTTACATTGTTATCTGCCACCTACCCTGTAGAGCAAACGTGTAGAAGTTAGAAAGTACAGTTGTGTAAATTACCATAAATGTAGATGTTCGAGTGTATTCACTGTTGCAGTCATCACATTTAGGTTACCCTGCCAGGGGTAGCCCTTGGTCAGCCCGAATACCAGAGGCTTAAGTATTTCTGCGTCGGTTGCGGTCACTCCAGGACTGACATCAGGTCGTCAGTGGTATAACATCAGGCAGCTGACGCCATTACATCAGTTTTTCTTGCGCCAACTGTCAGGAGCCCCCAAATAGGGAGCAAGGTTATGGTGGAAGACCACCACCATTAGAAAGTAAATACCAAAATTCCCTGTAAGGACAGAGTAGGAGAGAGAGAGAAGGGTGGTGGGGGAACCAGGACTGAAACAGTGAATACACTCGAACATCTACATTTACGGCAAGTGTACACAACTGTACTATGTTCTTCATGTTTCACTGTTGCAGTCATCACATTTGGGTTGATTCCCAAAGCTGAAGAAAAGGGTGGAGGCAGTCAAGAAAACCGAGGGCTGGCTAGGATGCCCTGCAAGACTGCGGTGGCAAAGCCTGCCCTGGATTTGGAGAAGATAGGCAGGTGGTAATGCTTGGTGAAGGTATGAATAGAAGTCCATGTTGCAGCCTCCAGGATGTCCCTGGTGGGTACCCCTCTGAGAAAAGCTGCAGAGGTGGAAGTTGCCCTGGTGGAATGTGTGCTATCCATTTGGAGATTGATTTGTTTGGATATGGCCTTGCCCTCTGCCCCTACTGCGAAGCTGACTAGCAATTGGTAATTTTTTCGAAAAGATTTAGTCCTACCCAGATAGAATCTGAGCGGTCTGTGCACATCTAGAGACTGCAGAATCCTTTCCCCCTTAGTTTGTGGGTTAGGGAAAATGCGCGCAAATTAATGGATTGGTTGAGAGCCACATTGGACACCACTTTAGGCATGAAAAAGAAGTTACGTACTCACCATAACGTTCCATCTGAGTAGGTAACTTCATTTGTCTGCAACCTGTGGGTATCGGATCCTTCGTCGGATCTGAGACGGCAGCTTTCCGAGCTAAAAGATCCGAGCTCTCAGCTCCTCCCCCTTACCCATAATGCCCTGCCACCTCCCTCCAGTCCTCAGATCAAGTTTGCCTAAAACAAGAAAAGTACAGTTTTGTACCTACCATAAATGTAGATGTTCGAGGATCCACATTGCTGCAGTCATAACCTGTGGGTAGTCCGCTGTCCTCGGTCGGCCCGAATACCAAAGAATTAGGCTGGCGTCGGTCATGGTCGCTCGGAGCTGACGTCAGTGCGTAGCAGTACTTAAGCGCATGACCGACGTCATATCCTCAGTCTTTCTTGCCCCAGATGTTAGAATGCCTTAAAAAGAAAATGCCCCAACAACCACAAAGGGGAAAATAACAATAATCCCAAAGGCACAAAAGCAACAATACCACCACCACAACAACAACCCCAACAATAGAGGGGAAGGAGGGAAGGAAAATAGGACTGCAGCAATGTGGATCCTCGAACATCTACATTTATGGTAGGTACAAAACTGTACTATGTTCTTCGTCTCACATTGCTGCAGTCATAACCTGTGGGTAGAATCCCAAAGCAAAGGAAAAGGGGAGGCTGGCAAACTAAAAAGCATTAGGGGCTGCTAACATGCCCTGTAAGACTGCAGTGGCAAACCCAGCCCTGGACTTGGAATAAAGAGGGAGATGGTAATGCTTGGTGAAAGTGTGAACTGAACTCCAAGTAGCTGCTTCCAAAATATCTTTAGTAGCTACACCCCTCAAAAAGGCAGTAGATGTAGCAGTAGCCCTAGTGGAATGAGGCCTGATCCCAGCAGGAACATTCTTCCCATGATGAGAATAACAAAAAGCAATACAGTTACCAATCCACTTAGAAATAGTCTGCTTTGAAACAGCTTTCCATTGAGAACTCAAAGCAAAAGTAACAAATAACTGTTGAGTCTGTCTGAACTCCTTAGTTCTGCTCAAATAGTAACATAACTGTCTGTGGATATCCAACGAATGCAAGACTTTTTCCCCTTTATTTTGGGGATCAGCATAAAAAGTAGGCAAATGGATAGACTGGTTCAAAGCCACATTAGAAATCACTTTTGGCATAAAAGTAGGGTTAGTACGCAAAGAAACTCTATCCTTATGGAATATCAGAAAAGGTTCAACTGCCATGAGGGCCTGCAATTCAGATACCCTCCTAGCAGAAGTGATGGCCAACAAAAAAGCAGTCTTCCAAGACAAAAACTTTAATTCAGACGTAGCTGCAGGTTCAAAAGGAGGCAAAGTAAGCTTTTCCAACACAAAATTGAGATCCCAGGAAGGAGTAGGAGCTCTACGTGGGGGTCTTATATTTTTTGCCCCTCTAAGAAATTGCTTAAACAAAGGGTGAGAAAATAAAGGAGAGTCACAATCATAGTGAGCAGAAATGGCTGCAGCATGAACCTTCACAGAGGAAAAAGGCAAACCCTTGTCCAGTAATTCAGTAAGGTACTGTAGTGAAAAACTCAAATTAGGCACCGAAACATCAAAGCCCTTAGTTGTGCTCCAAAGAAAAAATCTCCTCCATTTTTATCAGCATAAACTTTTCTGGTGCTAGGCCGCCTAGCTTCCAATAGGACATCTAAAACTTGTTGAGGAAGCTGAGATCCCACAGGCTCTAAAACAGAATTCGCCAGGCTGTTAGATGTAGGGACTGCACTTTGACATTGAGCAAATGACTGTTTGACTGGGACAACAAGTGAGGAAGTTGTGGCAAAGGCCAAGGAGGCTCCTGAATTAAACTCCCCAGCAGAGGATACCAGTGCTGACGTGGCCAATCTGGTGCTATTAGAATCATGCAAGGCTTGTCCCGCCTGACTTTCAAGAGCACCTTGGGAAGGAGAGGTAGAGGAGGAAAAGCATAGACATGAAGGTTGTTCCAGCTGAAAGATAGAGCATCCACTTTCCAAGCTTTTGGGTGAAACATCTTTGTGCAAAATTTTGGTAACTGGAAATTTAGAGGAGAAGCAAACAGATCTATGTCTGGAGTTCCCCAAGTCATTGTCAACTGCTGGAATACCTGAGGATCCAATTTCCACTCGTGGGGGTCCACAATATGTCTGCTCAATACATCTGCTAGGGAGTTCTGTGCTCCTGGTAGAAACCGAGCTTGAAGAGTGATGTGCAGACTCAGAGCAGTCTCCCACAAAATCATTGCTTGCCTGCAAAGAGGGTAAGAATCGGTTCCCCCCTGCTTGTTGATGTACCACATGACTGTAGTGTTGTCTGTTCGAATCAACACCTGTCCTGGTTGAAGTAGGCCCTTGAAAGCCAACAGGGCAAGCTGGACTGCTAACATCTCCTTCATGTTGATATGCAAATGTTGTAGTCTGGGAGGCCACGTGTCTTGAATCCATTTCCCATTGAAGTGTGCTCCCCAAGCCAGTTCTGAGGCATCCGTCGTTATGATCTGACTCGCCTCTGGTCGGATCACAGAGAGTCCCTTGTTTAGGTGACATTCCTGTGCCCACCACAAGAATTCCTTCTGGATGCAAGGTATTATCTGAATGACAGTGTCCAAATCGTGGCAGTGTTGAGTCCATACAGTTCTGAGATACCATTGAAGCTTCCTCATATGCAGTTTGGCATTGGGAAGTACTAGAATGCAAGATGCCATGAACCCCAAGGCTTGTAGGACTGTCCTTGCAGTCAGCCTGGACAGTACTGATAATTGCTGGAAATATAGGTGAAGAGTTCTTTGTTTGTCCGGGGTCAGAAAAGCAATCTGAGAGGCTGTATTCAGCCTTACATCCAGAAAGCACATGTCCTGAGAGGGTACTAAACTGGACTTTATTTCGTTCACAGAATACCCTAGGCACCTTAAAACTGCCATTACATACTGTAGATGTTGAAGTAACTTGTCTTTGTCTTGAGCTAGAATCAGGCAATCGTCCAGATAAGGATAAATTTGAATTCCCCTCAGTCTGAAGAACGCTATTACAGGGGCCAGAACCTTTGTGAACACCCTGGGCGCAGTAGATAAGCCAAAGGGCAATGCAGAGAACTGATAATGAAAAGTACCAGCCCGGAATCGCAGAAATCTCCTGCTGCTGGGCCTGATAGGAATGTGAAGATAGGCCTCTTTGAGATCCAGAGTTACCATCCAGTGATCTTTGCCTAGCATAGGCAGAAGTTGCTGTAAAGTTAACATCTAGAACTTTGGAATGTCTAGGTATGTATTGAGAATGGACAAATCCAGAATTGGCCTCCAAGTGTTTCCTTTCTTTGGCACTAGAAAAAGACGAGAATAAAACCCTAGGCCTACTTCTGACGGAGGTACCACCTGGATTGCTCCCATCTGTAAAAGCAAAGAAATTTGTTGTTCCTGCGCCTCCAGCCTTTGCTGAGGAGGTACATCTGGCATGCCTTTGAAAGGAGGAAAGGTGTGGAAATAAAACTTGTAGCCTCGATTTATTATGTCCAATACCCATTTGTCCTGGGTGACCAAATGCCAATTTTGTTTGAAAAGTGCCAACTTTCCCCCTAGAGGAGCTGCCAGACAAGAAGGGTCTGGCAGCTGAAAATACAGGTCATTGGGTCTGTTTACGAAAAGGCTGACCCCTACCCTCACCAGAAGATTGCGCAGGAGAACTCCAAGTCCTAGGTCTGAAGGAACCCTGAGCTTGAGCCCTACCCCTACTACGTCTAGACCTGCCCCTAGACTGAAAATCCGAAGAAGGGTAGGACCATCCTTTTGCAGGCCAATTCCTGCTAAACTTAGGAGGCTGCACTTGCAAAAAATCCTTAACCGTCTGCATAGACTTAGCTTTTTCTTCCATCTTTTTCAAAACTGACTCCACAGGGGAACCAAAAAGAAGTTCAGATTGAAGAGGAGCATCCAGAATCCGAGCTTTCACATGCTCTGACAAATTTTGATCCTTAAGCCAGGCATGTCTACGAATAACTGACCCAGTAGCAGCCACCCTGGAAGAAGCCTGAGGAGCATCGAAGCCACACTGCAAAGAATGTTTACCAACTTGATCTGAAGCATGAACCAAGTCCTGCAATTCCTTACACTCTATACCCTCAGATAAAGCATCTACCTTAGATTTCAATTGACCTAACAGAAAGTTCTGATACTTCAGCATATGAAATTGGCAATTTAAAGCTCTCATAGCTAACGTAGAAGAGGTGTACACTTTTTTTCCCCACCTATCCAAAGCTCTAGAATCTTTATCCAAAGGAACTGGATTCTTAACCACAGAAGCCTTGACACCCTTCGGCCCTTGAATAATAGTTTCCGGGTCAGCCCTAGGACTCTTATACAGATATTTATGTGCCTCTGGGACTCTGTAATACCCGTCTGGCTTGACAGGGGCAGGGGGTAAAGAATCAGGATTAAGTGAAGCTTCAGAAAAAACATCCTGAACAACATCCAAAACAGGGGGAATAGCCAAAGGTCTATGTTGTGGCAAAAACAAAAATTCCCTCAGCCTCTTACGAGAATCAGAAAAATCCTGACCTTCCCACTTAAAATGCTCCCTCATGGAATGCAAGGTTTCAGAGAAGGAAAAATCCTCTGGAGGAGAAGCAGAAGGACAGGAATCCTCTGCATCCGAATCTGAAAAGGAAGGAAAATCCTGAATATCCTCAGCTGATGAGTCAGAGTAATCTGAAGAATGCTCCATTCCCTCTAACTCTGTCTCCACCCTAGGCCTCTTCTCAGGAGGGAGCATAGAACCCCTAATCAAAGTAATCAAATCTTCTGCCATTTTCAACATGTGTTTTTTGGGAACAGAACCAGAAGAACTAGGGCTATGGCCCGTACCAAAAGAACCAGGTTTAGCCTTAGCAGGGCCTTTAGTCACTGAGGTAGAAGGCCTAATAACCTTTTGTAAGGATGGAACTACAGATACTTAAGAGGCACCCTCGGCCTGGCCTACTTCCTGAGAGGCCAACTCCTGCAAAAGTAAAGGTTCCCCCTGGGATTCAGCCGAGACCTCGGCTGGATCCACAGATTCAACCGTAATTTCCATAGCACCGGCGTCCGCAACGGACGACTCATCCGGTTTAGACCTTAAAGATTTATCTTTTCGTTTCTTTGCGGTAGCGGGCGTCGGAGGATCCGACGGCATGTTGTGGTTACACCGCTTACCGAAAACAAGCCCAGCACAGTCTAATCTACGTTTTATGGTGCGTTTAATAAATCTAGCGCAAAAGCGACACCCGACTACGTCGTGCTCAGGCCCCAAGCAAGGAATACAGAGAGAATGGTAGTCCCTATGAGGTATCTGTTTCCCACAAGAAATACAATTATTAACTTTTTCTGACATCCGGATTAACTGAAGCAATTAAAGACAAAAATTTTTCCCCAACAGGGTACTCAGCCCAACTTGGTCTTCGGTCTGAAACTCGAAATTGAAAATTTCAGAACGCCGAACGGCACTTGCAAACGCTGCTTCTGCTTCGGACCACGCGGCAAGAAAGACTGAGGATATGACGTCGGTCATGCGCTTAAGTACTGCTACGCACTGACGTCAGCTCCGAGCGACCATGACCGACGCCAGCCTAATTCTTTGGTATTCGGGCCGACCGAGGACAGCGGACTACCCACAGGTTATGACTGCAGAAATGTGAGACGAAGAACATCAGACTAAGACCCTCGAAAGAGGAACACTAACCTAATGCAAGACAAGGTGAAACCTTGCGTCATGGAAATAACCATAAAACAGGTTAGGGGGAAGGAGGGGTTGCAGACAAATGAAGTTACCTACTCAGATGGAACGTTATGGTGAGTACATAACTTCTTTATCTGAAGTAGTTAACTATATTTGATCAGCAACCTGTGGGACAGAGTCCCCAGCTACCTAAATCCTTGGGCGGACCTCAAGGAAGGATATTACGGAGCACTGCAAAACCAAATGATGCCCTACTCCCGGATATCAGATCCAACTTATAATGAGAAATGAAGGTATGAGAAGAGGACCAAGTAGCTGCTGAGCAGATGTCATCTAGAGGTACTCTCGACCAGAATGCTGCAGAAGTAGCCTTAGACCTGGTAGAATGGGCATGGACCCCCAAGGATTCAGGCTGGCCGGAGGCTAAATAAGCGTGCCAGATGCATTGGGATATCCATCTGGCCAAGGTAACTTTCGTAATAGGCTTACCAATAGATGGTTTGGTGAAAGAAACAAAAAGTTGATCTGATTTCCTAGTAGTAGCCGTCCTGTGCAAGTAAAAACGCAATTGTCTGTGCACATCCAATAACTGCAATCTGTATTCCCCTTTGTTCTGAAAGTTGGGGAAAACACAGTCAAATTAATGGATTGATTGATATTGGATTTGGAGGCTACCTTAGGCAAGAAAGAAGGGTTAGTCCTGAGAGACATTCTGTCCTTATGGAAGACCAGATATGGGGGTTTCATGCAAAGGGCTTGAAGCTTAGATACTCTCCTTGCTGAAGTAACTGCAATCAAGAAGGCGTTTTCCAAGATAAAAATTTTAACTCAACCGAAGCAGCCGGTTCAAAGGGTGGGCCAGTCAAAGCCTGAAGAACCAAGATCAAGTCCCAAGGTGGAACCGCATTCTTGATCGGAGGTTTCAACAGAAAAATGCCCTTCAAAAAGGTTTTGCATATCTTAGCGGACGCTAAGGGGCCAAGGTTATCCCCAATGTGGAAATGGGAAATAGCTGCCATTTGGATTTTGACTGTAGAAGCACTAGCTCCTTGGTAAAAGATATGGGACAAGAATTCAAGATGGGATGGGGGCAGTAAAAGGATCTAAATCTTTATTTTTGGCCCAGATGGAAAAATGCTTCCATTTACTTCTGTAGATCTTTCGAGTAGAAGGTTTATGTGCCGCTACCAGAATAGATTTTACGGGAGATGAAATACCGGGAGTCCTTGCGATTAGTGGAACTGGATCAACCAAGCCGTGAGCTTGAGGTCGCCCAGGTTTGGGGGCTGTAATTCCGCAGGATGAGAGATCAGATCCGGAATGGGATCCAAGGAGGAACTACACTGTGAGACTGCAGGTAAGGGAACCAGATCTGGCGAGGCCAGAATGGGGCTATGAGGATTATCTTGCTCCCCAACCGATGAGCTTTCTGCAGAAATTTTGTCATTAGTGAAAGAGGAGGATAAGAATAAAGGAGACCGGGGGGCCAAGCATGCACCAGAGTCTCTGGGGCTCTCCCCTGTTGGAGGAATCAGAGCGAAAAACTCGCTGCATTTTGTTTGCAGGAGAAGCAAAAAGATCGCAGCAAGGTTGACCCCATCTGAGGAAGATCTGATTCGCTACTGATGGGTTTAGAGACCACTCGTAAGGTGTGAGGATCGAGCGACTCAGCTTGCCCCCCTAGAATGTTGGACCGACCCAGAATGTGCATTGCTATCAGAAAGTGGTTGGTGGAAATCGCCCATTCCCAAACTCTCATAGCCACTCGACAAAGAGGGTAAGATCTGGTTCCTCCCTGTTTGTTGATATACCAGACTACTGCCATGTTGTCTGTCTGAATTGCAATAGTCCCCAGAGGAAGAAGGTCTTGAAGGGCTTGCAACACTAGAAGCACCGCCCTCATCTCCAGGACAATGATATGCAGAACGGTCTCTAAGGGAGTCCACGTGCCTTGGATGGTTCTGCCCATAGAATGCCCCCCCACCCGAGGCGAGAAGCATCTGTGGTCAGCGTGGCTTGGGGGTGAGGCATCTCAAACGGTCTCCCCTCCCGCAGCTCTCGGGAATGGAGCCACCAAAGAAGGGAGTTCCAGCAAACCCTGCTCAGGGGAATTGGGAGACTCCAATGAGTGGAGTAGGAGAGACCACTGAACCTGAAGAGTCCATTGTAGAACTCTCATATGCAATCTTGCTAAACAGGCTTATGGCTGCCGCCATGGAGCCCAGGGCACTCAGGACCAACTCTGCAGGTGGGGCTGGAGACTGTAGGAGCGTCATTACGTGTAGTGACAAGTTGCGCAACCTGTCCACTGTTAGAAAGGCTTTGGCTTGGCACGTATTTATCCTGGCCCCTATACAATCCAGAACTTGCACAGGATGAAGAGACGACTTCTGAAAATTTATAGTAATGCCTAGATGCTGGGCCATGGCTAGGGAGTAATCCCTGACGGAGCAAAGCAGATGCCTGGTGGGGGCGGTGAGGAGCCAATCATCCAGGTACGGAAAGACCTGAATTCCCTGAAGTCTCAGGTGGGCTGCTACAACTGCCATGACCTTGGTGAACACCCTGGGGGCTGTGGTGAGGCCGAACGGGAGAGCCCTGAACTGAAAGTGACTGGCTCCTAGCTGAAAGCAGAGAAACCTCCTGGACCGTCTGTCCATGAGAATGTGGTAGTACGCATCCTTGAGGTCTATGGAGCATATCCAGTCGTTCTCCTGTAAGAGAGGGAGAATAGATTGCAGAGTGACCCACTGGAATTTCTCTTTGGCAACGAACAGGTTTAGAGATAACCGGTCCAGAATTGGCCTCAAGTCCCCCCCCCCCGTCTTTTTTGGCACCAAAAAGAACCTGGAGTAATTGCCTAATCTGGACTGCTCTGGGGGGACGTGCTGGATGGCCCGTTTTTCTAGCAACTTCGAAATTTCTGAAGCAGCCGCCTCCCTTTGATCGGGTGGGACATCGGGAAGGCGCTTCGTTAGAGGGGGAAGATGCAGAAAGGGAATAGTGTAACCTCTGGATATTATTCAGAGCTCCCAACGATCTGTAGTAATGGACTCCAACCTTTGTAGGTGCTCCGAAATGCATCCCCCGGCAAGCCCTCATGGCTGCTGTGCGGGTCGGTTTGAGAAAGGTTCTCTGGACCCGAAATTCTTTGGCCCCCCCTATGCCTCTGGGCCAGCATCCACCTTGTCCTCCTCTGCCTCTGAAGGACGAGAGGTCCGAAGCGGGAGAGGACGGCTGGGACTTCTGGAACCACATCTTCTTCTGTCCTCTCTGATTCCTTGAGAAGGACCTTTGAGGATTAGAGAAGTGGATCCCGACGGCCTTCCAGTCTTTCTCGCTCTGGAGCAGTGTGTCACGGACAGTTTTGCCGAATAGCGTAGAACAGTCAAAGGGAGCGTTCGCGAAGGACGCTTTGAAGGGTTCTGCAAAGTCGCAAAGGCGAAGCCAGGAGTGGCGCCGTAAGGCGACCCCTGCTCCACTAGCTCTAGCCGCTGCCTCCGTGGCATGGGAGAGGAGCCGCATGGAAGTGTTAGAAATTGACTTTAGAGTGGCCATGTGAGCAGAGAAGGTCCGTTTGTCCTCGGCCACCATGGACGAGCTCCAGTGTATTCCTTTATCAAGTCCCGCTGGAGCCTGATGACGTGTGCCAGGTCATTTAGCGCCCTTATGGAAAAGGTAGCTGAAGCAAACATCCGCTTTCCCATACGGTCCATCGTCCGAGATTCCTTATCAGGAGGATGGACCAAGGAACTTTCCTGTGCTAGTTCCTTCTTAGTGGCAGCCACCACCACCATGGCATCTACTGGGGACCCTTTATTCCATGCATGTCTGTCAGAAGGGGGACTGAGTATTTTCTCTGGTCTTCTAGGGATTGGCTCCACGGTGTCCGGCTCCTTCCAAGCCCTGGTAGTAATCAAGTCTACCAGGGGATCAGCTGGGGGGGGGGGGCACCCAAGAGACAGACGGGCCTGCGTCAAACACCTCCAGAAACACAGACTCATCGAAGGAAGTTTTTTTGGTCAGACCACACCTCTCTGATACGTAGCATTTCCATAATGTCTCCAAAGGAGACGTCTTCAGGGGGTGACCTTCCCCTTCCTCTAAGTCCGTGTCCTCCGTGAGAGACTCAGGGGAGTCCAGGTGCCTCCTTTTGCACTTTCGTTTGTGAGGCACCTCCTCAGTGGGACTCTCCGAGGAGGGCTCACCAACGGGATCCTGTTCCCCTATGGGAAGCAACTGGAGTGCCGACGCAGGCTGTCCCTGGGGCCGGATGATGGAAGATAGGCCCAAATGCGCGGGAGTGACGGGTGGATCCATAGCCGGGCCAGGGACCTGGAACTTCGACAGAACACTCTCCACTACGTCAAAAGCAGAGGGCGAACCACTCTCCCCTGGCTCTGAGAGCAGCCCGCTCGGCTCCGACGCAAGGACCGGTGTCGGAGCCGATGCGATCGGACCCAAAAGGGGAGTGTGCTCCAACCGAAACGGAGCCCAAGACACACACACCCATGCGGATCTGAAGCTCGGCTCTCGGCCCCGAGAGCTCAGATCTGACACGCTCGAGGTTATTGTCGACGAAGTAGCCACCACTGTCGGTGCCGATGACTCCCTGGGTCCGAGATGGCGCGGATCCAAAGACTCCGAAACCTGATAGCGAATCTGAGAAGGAGCAATTGGGGCAAATAAAGGGGCCGAGCTCCCCCCCAGAGGGAGAGAGGCAGGAGCACCCCCATCTGCATCTGGGCCTGCAAGAATTGACGCATCATCCATTCAAAATCAGCATCAGACATGCTTCTGTTGGACCTCGAAGAGGTCGCAGAAACGGGCTGGGAAGGCCGCCTCAAAGACCTAGAGGGAGACTGGTACTCCTCCTCCAGCTCCAGAGAAAAGCGGGGGGAACGGAGCCGAGAGGGCGGAGATCCGGAGACCCTCCTGGGAGGGCTAACTACCTTAGCTGGCAGAGCAGAGGGATGAGGCTCTGCCCACCTCTTATGGCTTTTATGACACTCCTTGTGCCTCTTCTCTCTAGTAGAAGAGACCCCCTCTCCCTGAGGCACAGAAGGAGGTTGAGTCCCAGTCAGGGGATGGGCAACTGAAGGCAGGACAGCCGCAGCCACGGCTGGTGCCTTAAAGGGAGAGGAGGAACTTATTCCTCCTATCCCTCACAGCCCAGGGGTTGAAGGCCGCACATACTTGGCAGCCAGAAGACAAGTGGGCTACCCCTAGGCAGAAAACGCATTGAGTGTGGCCATCCGCTGGGGACAGCTTATGGCCACACAGTGCATTTTGAAAAAATGGCCTTAGGCCCTTCAGCCATTGCATGACCACACACACACACACACACACACACACACACACACACACACACACACACACACACACACACACACACACACAGTAAAGGGGAGGTAAAAATTAAATTTAAACAGTAAGTTTACCGCAAGAAAACCGATAAAAATATATAGACCGAAACTAAGGGCCTACTACACTCGCTCAACGCACAAAAATCTTAGAAAATAGTTTTAAAAGGTTTTTTAAAACTCTCACCCAACGCCAAGAGCTCGTCGCTTGAAGCTATCAGAAGCCGCGGCAAATGAGATCTGAGGACTGGAGCAAGGTGGCAGGGCATTATGGGTAAGGGGGAGGGAGCTGAGAGCTCGGATCTTTTAGCTTGGAAAGCTGCTGGCTCGGATCCGAGGAAGGAGCCGATACCCACAGGTTGCAGACAAATTAAGTTAACTACTTCAGATGGATGGGTTAGTCCTGAGGGAGACCCTGTCAGCATGGAAAATGATGGAGGGCTCTACAGCCATGAGCGCTTGTAGCTCTGAAACTCTTCTAGCTGAAGTGATGGCCAGAAGCAAGGCTGTTTTCCAAGAGAGGAATTTTAACTATGCTGAAGCTGCAGATTCAAAGGGGGGTAGGGTGAGCTTTTCCAACACAAAGTTAAGGTCCCAAGCTGGAGTAGGAGCTCTTCTGGGTGGCCTTAAGTTGTTAGCCCCTCTTAGGAACTGTTTGATGAGAGGGTGTGAGACGATGGGCGTCTCTGTGCTGTAATGAGCAGAAATGGCAGAGGCATGAATTTTAACAGAAGAGAAGGCTAGACCTCTGTGCAGTAGATCTGCTAAGTAATCCAGGATGAGAGGTAGGGAGGGCTGTGCTGTTTCGGCTCCCTTAGCCTGGATCCAGGTGCAAAACCTTTTCCGCTTGTCAGCACAGGATTTTCTAGTGCTAGGGCATCTGGCCTCGCGTATAACATCTAGGACTTGTTTGCTTAGGCTGCCAGCTTGAGGAGAGGTCAAGGATAAGCTAGGCTGCCAGGTTGAGGGCATGCAATTGGGGATGCATGAATTCTCCATTTTTCTGGGTCAGGAGTGCTGGGATCTGAGGTAGGATCCGAGGTAGGTGCCATGGTGGCAAGAGTGACAATCTGTGCAGCAGTGGGCAACAGTGCTGGCGTGGCCAGTCTGGGGCAATCAGGATTGCCCTTAGTTTTTCCTCCCTTATTTTCATCAGTACCCTTGAAATGAGTGGTAGAGGGGGAAATGCATAGACTGAGAGGTTTACCTACTGGAAGGATAAAGCATCCCATTTCCAGGCCTTGCTACAAGGCTCCCTGGTGCAGAATTTGCTGAGCTGATGATTGGAGTGGGAGGCAGAGAGATTCACCTTCGGGTTGTCCCATTTCTGGTTTACAAGGGTGAAGGTTCTGTGGTCTAGCTGCCACTCGTGGATCTAGCAGGTTTCTGCTTAAGTTGTCTGGCAGAGAGCATAGGGAGCCTGGCAGGAATTGTGCTAGCTGGTGTAGTTGCATGGCTGAGGCCAGGTGCCAAAGGGTCATGCCGAGCCTGCAGAGAGGATAACAGTGAGTCCCTCAATGTTTGTTAATATACCACATTAATGTGGTGTTGTCTGTCTTGATCAGTAGAGGCCCCAGGGTGAGTAGGGGTCTGAAAGCTGTCAGGGCGTGCTGAACAGCTTTCATATGAAGATGCATTTGATTTGGGCTCCAATGGCCCTGAATGCACCTGTCATCCAGGTGTGCACCCCAGGCATAGTCTGATGCATGTGTGGTGAGGGTCTGGGCGACATGGGGTTGTGAGACGGGAAGTCCCTTGTTGTGGTTGCATGCTGCTGCCCACCAAAGAAAATCTTTCCTTAGACAAGGTATCACTGGAATGATAGTTTCCAGGTCTTGACAGTGTTGACACCAAAGGCTTTTTAGGTACCACTGTAGTTTTCTCACATGCAGTCTGGCATATGGAATGAGTAGAATGCAGGAGGCCATGAATCCTAGAGCTTGCAGGATTTTCCTTGCGGATAACTGGGTTCTGGTGGCTAGTTGAGAGAAGTAGCCTACCAAGTAGGTTTGTTTTTCTGGAGTAAGGAATGCCATCTGGGATGCTGTGTCCAGGCTTGCTCCCAGGAATACAATTTTTTGTGTGGGTACTAGTTTTAATTTATTTTCGTTGATAATATACTCCAGGGAGGTCAGTGGGTCCTTTACAAAGGTAAGGTGCTGTAACAGCTTTTCCTGACTGTCTGCCTGAATCAGGCAATTGTCTAAATAGGGGAAAATGTGAATATTTCTTGGTCTACAAAAAGCAATGGCTAGAGCCAGGCATTTTGTGAAACTCTGGGAACAGTGGATAAGCCAAAGGGAAGCGCAGAGAACTGAAAGTGCATAGATCCTGCCCTGAAACAGATATTTCCTGCAAGAGTCTCTGATTGGGATGTATAGGTAGGCTTCTTTTAGGTCTAGGGTGGCTAACCAAGCATCCTTGGAAAGCATAGGAAGCTGCTGCTGGAGGGTGAGCATTCTGAAGTTTGGTATCACCAGAAAGGTGTTTAGAATGGATAGAGTGAAGATTGGGCACCAGGTGCCGTCTTTTCTGGGTACCAGGAAGAGTCTGGAATAAAAACCTTGGCCTATCAGTTCTGCAGGTACATGCTGTGTTGCCCTCACGGAAAGCAGGGAAAGGACTTGCTTTTTGGCCTCTATCCACTAGTTTGGAGGAAGCTCTGGGAACCCTTTTGGGGTTGGTAGAGTGTGGAAATAAAATTTGTATCCCTGGGACACTATGTTGAGGACCCATTGGTCGTTGGTAATAGAGGCCCAGTTATTTGCATGGAAGGAGAGTTTTCCCTCCTAGGGGTACAAGCAGGTGGCAGAGGTAAGGGGTGGAGGTGCAAAGTCACTGAGTTCTTACCATAAGTGGGTGGCTTAGCACTCCCCGTTTTTGAAGAGGAGGAACTCCATTGCTTAGATCTCTGCATTCCCTGGGGCTGCTGTCTGGGGGGGGGGGTCCACTTCCCCTGGGTCTGGACTGAGCTGGCCTGGTGGGGGCCAGAAAGGACCAGTGCTTGGAGGGGCAATGCCTACTGAACCTAGGAGGCTGGACCTGTAAAACGAGATTTAGTTTTTTCTTCCATCTTTTTAAGACCTCTTCTGCCTTGGTGCCAAACAAAATTGTCTTTGTTCAACGGTGCGTCCAATAATTTTGATTTGACATGGTCTGGCAAGGTCTGTTCATTAAGCCAAGCATGCCTTCTAAGGACAGAACCAGTGACTGCTGCCCTGCAAGATGCTTCTAGGGCGTCAAAGCCACATTGCAAGGTGTGCTTAGTAACTTGGCTTGTAGAATGCATAAGCTCTAGTAATGATTTTCTGCACAAGCAAGGAAGGAAGATATTTTTTGTTTGAGGTGTTCCATGGTATGCTGCTGATATTTCAGCATGTGGAACTTACAATTTAGTGCTGTAATAGCAAGAGCAGCAGAGGTGTATACTTTTTTACCCCATCTGTCTAATGCTTGGGAATCCCTGTCTGAGAAGGTGGGATTTTTGGCTGAGGTTGCTTTAATTCCTTTAGTTCCTTGAGAGATTGCCTCTGCGTCAGCAACAGGATTTTTGAAAAAGAATTTGAGAGTCAGGGACTCTGTAGCATTGGTCAGGTTTCCTGGGGGCAGGAGGAAGGGTGTCAGGAGTCAAACTGGATACCATAAAAACATCAACATCCAGGACAGGAGGAATGGCCAAAGGTCTGTGCTGTGGTAAATCTAAGAATTCCCAGAGTCTCTTTTTTGACTGAGGGTAGTCATGACATTCCCATTGGAAATGCTCCCTTAAAGTATGAAGGGTTTCATCAAATGAAAAATTCTCAGCTGGAGAGGCAGAAGGAATGGATTCCTCTGCATCAGAATCCTCATAAGCAGAGAGGGATTGCATGTCTTCATATTCAGAAGCATCAGAGTCATCGGACTCCTGTTCAGATAAAACTACTGGGGACAAGTCTCTTTCTTTTGGAAGGGGTAGCCTGGGTTCCCCTAATAAGCATAATAAGGTCTTCTGCCATTTTAAGCACTTAAGATTGAGGCAAGGAAGCAGGTGCCTGAGCTTGGGTCGTCAGTTATTTGGGCGTAGTTCATACCCTGGGCCTTATAAACTTTGTAGTTTTAGAAAGCACTGAAGATGCGAAAGAAGTCTGTTTCTGTAGAGTATCTGTAGTGCGAAGTGCTTCCTCGGAAGCTGGTGCCTTCTCAGCGGCTACGGACCTATCCAAGGTAGAGACGTATGCAGGATCCTTAGTCAAAGAAGGGTCTTGTGGCAAACTGGACTCCTAAAGGGTACAGCCTGTGAATCCACAAAAGCGGGCATCAGGGGCTGCGAAAGCACCTCACTGAGGACCGGAGAACTGACTACTAGCCTAACAGAATCGTCGTTGGCAGCTTTGGACCTGTGCGTTGTGTCTCTGTCTTTATCCTTACGGTTTTTTCGGACGATCGGTAGTCGGATGGCTTACTGAAGCCATATCGGAAATTGAGGGCTGAGAGCGAAAATATCTAGCTACAATAAGGGCCCGATGACGTACAGTTCTGGCGTTGAACAAAGCACAAACGCGACAATGAGGGACATTGTGGTCTGTGCCTAAACAGGTGACACAGTAAGAATGGAAGCCTCGGTGTGGTATTTGCTTTCCACAGGTGAGACAATTGTTAACTTTTTCTGACATCGGTTAGAGCAAGAAAAAAGATCCCCAATAGGGTACTTAACTTTAGAAGACTTCAACTTCAATTCGGAAATGAAACTCAGGTAGTGGCCGACCGGCACTCATGCAATCTGCTTCGGGATCCTCGGCAAGAAAGACTGATGTAATGGCGTTGGCTGCCTGATTTTATACCACTGACGACCTGATGTCAGTCCTGGAGCGACAGCAACCGACGCAGAAATAAGCCTCTGGTATTCGGGCCAACTGAGGGCTACCCCTGGCAGAATAACCAAAATGCGATTACTGCAACAGTGAAACACGAAGAAAAAGAAGTTATGTCCTTACCATAACGTTCCATGTGAGTTGTTCATCTTGCCTTTTTGTTCTTACACGTGGGTCAGAGCCGATCCCTCTGCTCCGAATCAGCTGCTTTCAAGCTCAAACTCTCAGAGAAGCTCGAGACCTAGTGTATATCCCATGATGCTCTACTGCGAATCCCCAGATCTAGTATGCTGCAACCAAGACAGCCTACAGGAAGAAATGAAACTATAGCGTCTACCTATGAAGGTAGCTAAAAGATTGTAGATAGGAAAAACAAAATATACAATACAGACTGACAACTCGACCAATCTACCAAGGCAACCATCCTGCTCGACTGGAGGGGGAAGGTGGGTGGGAATGTAAGAACAAAAAGGCGAGATGAACAACTCACCTGGAATGTTATGGTAAGGACATAACTTCTTTATGTGAAGTTGTTCTATCTCGCCGTTTTGTTCTCACGGGAGAACATTCCTGAGCACAGTGGAACCAAAGGTAGCCCTGCCCCCTGAGGTCCTATCCACTTTGTAATGAGTGATAAACGTGTGAGGTTTTGACCACGTGGCAGCTGCACAGATGGTAACTAAGGGTAATCGAGCTGCATGAGCTAATGATGTAGAAACAGCTCGTGTTGAGTGGGCCTTGACGTTAGATTCTAATGGCTGACTAGTGGAGGCATAAATGGATTTAATGCAGTCAGAGCCACTTAGACAATGTCATTTTTCATACTGCAAAACCTTTCTTATTTTCTGCGCAAGAGACAAAAAGTTGATCCGATTGTCTGAAATCTTTCGTTCCATCTAGAAAGAACCTCAGTTGTCTGTGTACATCAAGTCTGTGTAACATATTCCAGTCTGTTGGTATGGTGCCTGAAGAAGGTTGGAAGCTCAATGGACTGATCTAAGTTAGTTTCTGAACAGACCTTGGGAAGAAAGGTAGGATTAGTCTTAAGGGAGACTAACGGGGTGAAAAATTAAATATGGGGGTTTGAAGGACAAGGCTTGAAGTTCGGAGACCCTATGTGCAAATGTAATGGCTACCAGGAATATAGTTTTCAAAGACAAGAACTTTAAGTGGCAGGATGAAGCGGGTTCGAAGGGGGCGAGCATCAATTGGGATAAAACCAGATTCAAATTCCAGGGAGAGACAGGATATCTGATAGGTGGTCTGAGATGGTGTATTCCTTTTAAGAATGCTTTACATAGTCTATGCGACATGATGTTAGACCCATTAAACCCCACATGGAAATTGGAAATAGCTGCCAACTGGACTCTAATGGTGGCAGCTGCTGTGCCATTATGGAACAAGGAAGATAAGAACTCTAAGATGATATGAACAGGTGCTACATAAGGATCAATGACAAGTTGAGAAGCCCAGTGAACAAACAGTTTCCATTTGTTATTGTATAGCTTCCTGGTAGATAGTTTATGAGAGGAAACTACAATATGCTGGACCGCAGAAGACAAATCTTGAGACCTGGCTAATGTGGGAATTGGAGCAGCCAAGCTGTCAGTTTTACGGAGGTGAGGGAGGGATGAAGAACTCCCCAATGAGTCAGAAGATCCGGCACTGGGGCCAGGATCCATGGTTCTTCCACTTGATACTTCCGCAGGAAGGGGAACCAAATCTGTTGAGGCCAAGACGGGGCTATCAAGATCACAGTCCTTCCCAGACTTTTGGCTTTCTGCATGAATTTGGGAATTAGGGGTATTGGCGGAAAGGCATATGAGAGGCCCGGGGAACAATCGTGTACGAGTGCGTCCCTCGGTTTGTTCCCCGGTGGGGGATAAAGGGCAAAGTAGCTGCTGCATTTGGCATTCACTGGAGATGCAAATAGGTCGCAGCAAGGCTGGCCCCATCTGCGGAAAATCTCTTCCGCCACCTTCTGTTTGAGAGAACACTCGTGAGGCAACAGCATAGCTCTGCTTATCACGTTGGATGACCTCAGGATGTGCGTTGCTATCAAAAAGCGTCTGGATACAGCCCACTGCCAAATTCTTAGTGCCTCCCGGCATAAGGGATATGATCTGGTTCCCCCTTGCTTGTTGATATACCAGACTACCGACATGTCTGTCTGGATAGCAATTGTACGTAGAGGAAAAGAATCATGAAAGTGCTGCAACGCTAAGAACATCGCTCTCAGTTCTAGGACATTTATATGCAAATGTGTTTCCATGACTGACCAAGTGCCTTGGACAGTCTTTTCCTGAAATAGCCCCCCCCCACCCTATCAGGGAAGCATCCGTGGTCACTTTGGCTGTGGGTTGGGGAAGAACAAAAGGACATCCGATTATCACTTGGTCGCTTTTCAACCACCAATGGAGATCCTTCTTGCAAAGATTCGTTAGTCGGATCTCATGTGACATGGGCAGACGTTGGTAAGACCATTGCACGAAGAGTAGCCACTGGAGTACTCGCATGTGCATTCGACCTAACGGAACTGCTATCAGTGTGGCTGCCATTGTGCCTAAAAGCTGCAGTATTTGGGGTGCAGGAGCTTTGTTCCGGACCAACAGGTTGGATAGTTGATTTTTTAGAGATACGATTCTTGATTGGGGCAACGTGATCCTTGCATTGATGGTGTCCAGTTCTGCCCCTATAAATGTAATATGCTGCGAGGGCGATAACGCAGATTTTTCAAAGTTTAGGGTTATACCCAACTGGGAACAAAGGTTTATGGTGTAGTCTCTTGCTTGTATTAGTTGATGCCTGAGGTGGCAGTGAGGAGCCAGTCGTCCAGATATGGAAACACCCGGAATCCCAACCGTTTCAGGTGAGCCGTGACCACTGCCATACATTTGAACACCCTGGGGGCTGTGGTGAGACCAAAGGGCAGGGCTCTGAATTGGTAATGACTGACCCCCAGCCGGAAACGCAGGTGATCTCTGGATGATCTGTCCATTTTGATGTGGTAGTAAGCATCCTTGAGATCTATACAGCACATCCAATCACCCGCTGCTAAGAACGGGAGAATTGATTGCAGCGTGACCATCCGGAACGTCTTCTTGACGAAGGTGTTGAGCTTGCTGAGGTCTAGTATGAGCCTCCAGTCCCCTGTTTTCTTTGGAACTAAAAAGAACCTTAAGTAAGTTCCAGATCCTATTTGGTCCGCCGGGACTGGCTGGATGACTCTTGTCTAGCAGGTTTTGGATTTCTATGGCTGCTAGTTCTCTCAGACTGGGTGGAACGTCTGGGATCCTTGTACCCATGGGGGGGGGGGGGTTGTAAAGGGAATGTAGTAACATCTGGCAATGATGCTTTTTATCCAATAATCCGTTGTAATGTTTAGCCAGGCGTTTGGGTATAAAGCCAAGCGACCCCCGACTGTCTCCAGATTAGGACAGCCGGGCTTCCGTTCAGGAACGCTGATAGGGCTTCCCAACTGTTCCCTGTCGCCCTGGTTTTGCGGACCGCCTCTGTCGTTTGGAAGGCGTCTTCCGTTTTTGCCCCCTCCTCTGCCCCTAGAGGGGGTATCAGTAGGTGTGTTTTGGAAAGCTCCTTGGGGTTTCAGGAACCACATTTTTCCACTTCGTTGGGGTACGGTCTAGTTGGAGTGGAAAAACGGACTCCAACGGCAAACAGAGTCTTGCCTTCTTGTTCACACCTAGTAAGTGTCTCCCTTAACTTTGGGTCCGAGAACAAGGCAGATCCATCGAATGGGGTATTGACGAAGGAAGATTTAAAGGCTTCCGCAAAGGAGCAAAGGCGCATCCAGGACGGTCTCCGAAGAGCTATCGCTGAGCCTGCCGCCCTACTCGATCAATCGGAGGCATAAGAAATGAGTCGCATGGATGAGTTTACTATGGAATTGAGGGTATTGAGTTGTGCAGTCACCTTCTCAGAAACTGCATCAGCTGTGTTACCCTAGAGAGCATCTCCCAGCTCTTTGAGGAGATCTCCTTGAAGACGGGTAAAATGTGTCAGGTAGCTGAGTGATCTCATGGAAAATGCCGCAGAACTAAATATGCGTTTCCCATATCTGTCCATAGTCCTAAAATTTCTATTAGGAGGATGGACAACAGAAGATGTTTCCGACATCTCTTTCTTGGTGGCTGCCGCCACCACCATGGCATCAACCTGGACTCCCTTTGTTAGAAAGGCCTTATCAGTAGGGGAAGTAATAAACTTGTTGGGCCTCCAAGGGACCGGTTCCACTGAATCAGGGGACTCCCATGCCCTTCGAGCAACCAGCTCCATCAGTTCATCGAAGGGCGGAGTAACCCAGGAGGTGGATGGTTGAGATCCAAAGGCCTTCAGGAGGACCGACTCGTCCTCAGTAGGGGCAAGGGACTGCCAATCACCCCTCTGCCTTAAGATTTCCAATATGTCTGCAAATGAGACATCCTCTCAGGGGGATCGTGGGGACCCTTCTGATTCTTCCAAGGCAGTATCCGATGTCAGGGATTCCTGTGGGGAATCCAAGTGCCTCCTCTTGCACAATCTCTTCCTAGGTACTTCATCGGTGGGAGCGTCCGGTGAAGTCCCTAGAGAGGAGGGGCCACCCAATGGGGATACCCGAGGCCCTGGATCTTGACGCTTGGTGGGGATCTGCGGGGAAGAGATAGAACGAGGCCCCTTAGGGGGAGGGGAAGACAGATCCGAGGAGGTAGTGGTCTTAGCAGACATGACCTTCCTCATGGCATCGAAGGCACCAGAATCTCGGTCCGAGAAGTCAGTCGGCTCCGAAGAGGCCCCCCGCTCTAATCCAGAGGACGGAGCTGAGGCCACCTGCGCCGAAGCCCCGAGTGGAAGGGTCGGAACAGAGATATCTGTTCGACTCTCCACCCCGGAGCCTGCGAGGGACTGTTGGCCCTGAGATTCCCTGGTCAGAACAGAGGAGATCAAGGTCGATGGAGCAGAGGGAGGTGGATCGAACCTTGGCTCAGAGGGCTCTACCAACATCGGTTCCGCCTACCCCGGCTCCGAACGCTCGATTGACTTCGGAGGAGGAGGTGGAGAAGTTATGGCTGGGATTTCAGGCTTCGAAGCAGAGTGGCTCGAAGCAGACAGCATTTTGGCCAGGGCCGGGTTCTCTAAGAGCTTCTTAACCACCCGGTCCACATCCACATCGGAAAGCCTCAAAGAATGCGTCGAGGGATGGGTCGAAGGAGCCGAAGATGGAACAGATTGAAAAATTGGAGACTGAGGAGTCTCCAATATCGGTTCCTCAACTGGGCTCCGAGGTAGAGGGTCGATACATGGCTCCAAGGCCTGTGGAGCCGATGCACGAACCATACCAGAGGAACTTCGGAGCCAATGACTTGGGCTCCAAGGATCCCTTGGAAGATTTCGACCCCTTCAAAGCCTTGGAAGAGAGGTCAGCCTCGTCTAAGGTAGCCTGAAAATCAGGCTTCAGGAGTCCTCTATCTATCAGCTTCCTCCGCCTTTCCAAGAGAACCCTGGCACTAAAGGAGTGGCAGATAGAGCACACCTCTTGTAGGTGTACAGAACCCAAACAGTAAACACAGGTGGAGTGGTTGTCTCTAACAGACATCTTTTGACCGCACTCACACCTTTTGAACCCTGACTTTTGTTTCTCTGACATTTTAAATAATTCAGGTCCCTGAATTTTTATTTGTCTAAGAAAATTGGTTACTTTTAACTATAACAAACTAGTATTAACCAACTTCCTACAGATATATATATATATAAAATATATATATATATATATATATATATATATATATATATATATATTTATATAAACACACTAAATATCTAATATTAACTACCACACTACATATATGATGCACACTAGATTATATAAGAAGATAAACACACACACACACACACACACACACACACACAAAATAGCTGACAGAGCCCTGTCACGCCCAAGAAAGAGAGGCCTAAAGCCCTGAAGAAAAACTTTTTAGAAAATCCTAAGCAAGTTTATACTAACGGGCAAAAAAACCTTAATACTATAATAAAGGTTGAAATCTAAGTATGTGTAATACTAATTTAAAGACAAAAAATTATATTAATACAGAAAATTTTAAATCACTGGCCCGAGCTTCCTCCGACGAGCTGTTGATCCATTGCAGCTGCAAACTAGATCTGGGGATTCACAGTAGAGCATCATGGGATATACACTAGGTCTCAAGCTTCTCTGAGAGTTTGAGCTTGGGATTGGCTCCGACCCACATGTAAGAACAAAACGGCGAGATAGAACAACTTCACATCATCAGTTATGGTATGCACTGAAAGCACAGCTTATCTGATACCAAAGCTCTGAGGTAAGAGGATCTGGTTAAAATACATGCACAGCCTATATGCTACCTATGCTTCGTGCACAGATTAATTTGAACAAAGTTTCTACCACCAAAACTATTTAAATTAATACTACAAAAAGATGAAATAGAACGTATGCACCCATCCAAATGTAAACTCTGTAGCAAAAGGACAGGAGGGACAGCCTGCCTTTTAGATGGGCTGCCTAGAGAGGGGTTCTGGTGTAGGAAGCAGTCAAAAAAGGGAGAAAGGGACAACTTGTAAGTATGGAGTGTTACTACTGAAGCAGTATACTTCTGCCAGCCAGAAATCTGAAAGAAAAAAAGAAGCAACATATACTTAGTAAAAGATAAATGTAGTAGTTAAAGATAAAGTTAGTGTTTTACAGTATAATTTAAAAAAGTGTAGACAATGTCTGCCCGGGAGCTGGTGGATAAAACATATATTACTTAAACATCATGGCACCTGCGACCCACTGGGTTAATGAAGAAAAGTGCCACCACTGAGAAGTTAATGTTGAGAAAGTCAGAATGCTAGGTAAGGTAAGGTAAGAAGAGATGGCTGGAATGGAGTATCAGTAATGTAATACGAAATGGTACATTAAGAGATTCTAGACTATAGCAACGTTTTATTACATATATATATATATATATATATATATATACATATATATATATATATATATATATATATATATATATATATATATATATATATATATATATATATACACACATACACACACACAATATAAAAAGGGTACACACCCCTGTTAAAAGCCAGGTTTTTGTGATATAAAAAAAATGAGACCACAACAAATCATTTCAAAACGTTTCCCACCTTTAATGTGACCTATAACCTGCACAATTCAATTGAAAAACAAATAAAAACAAACAAATCTGTCAGGGGAAAAAATACTGGAAAAAAAAAAAAAAAAGTACAATAAGCTGGGTGCATAAGTGTGCACACCCTTAAACTAACACTTTGTTGCAGCACCTTGTGATTTAATTACAACATTCAGTCTCCTTGGGTGCACACCTGCCAATCAATTAAAGAGACTCTGATTAACCCCAAATAAATTTCAGCTGTCCTAGTAGGATTTTCCTGACATTTACTCAGTTGCCTGCTACAGCAAAAGCAATGGTTCACAGACAGCTTAAAAGCAGCAAAGGGATCTCATAGATATCAGTCAGGAGAAGGGTACAAAAAAATTTCCACAGCACTGGATATACCATGGAACACAGTGAAGACAGTCATCAAAAAGTGGAGAAAATATGGGACAAAAGTGACGTTGCAAAGAACTGGAAGTCCCTCCAAAATTGATGAAAAGACAAGATGAAAACTGGTCAGGGAGGCTACCAAGAGACCTAGAGGAATACTGAAGTAGCTGCAGGAACTTCTGGCATGTACTGGTCGTGTACTATATGTGACAACAATCTCCCGTATTCTCCTTGTGTCTGGACTATGGGACAGGGTTGCAAGATGGAAGCCTTTTCTTGCACAGAAAAACATCCAGGCCCAGCTAAAACTTGCAAAACAATACATAAAGTCTCTCAAAAGCATGTGGGAAAATGTATTATGGTCTGAGGAGACCACGGTTGAACATTTAGCCTACAACTCCAAAAGGTACGTTTGGCGCAAAAACAACACTTCACATCACCAGAAAAACACCATCCCCACAGTGAAGCATGGTGGTGGTGGCAGTATCATGCTTTGGTGTTGCTTTTCTTCAGCTGGAACTGGGGCTTTAGTCAAGGTGGAGAAAATTATGAACAATTCGAAATACCAGTCACTTTTGGCCCAAAACCCTCAGGTGTCCGCTGGAAAGCTGAAAATGAAGAAGAATTTCACCTTTCAACACAACAATGACCCTAAGCATACATCTAAATCAACAAAAAAATGGCTTCACCAGAAGAAAATTAAAGTTTTGGAATGGCCCAGACTTAAATCTAACAGAAAATCTGTGGGGTGACCTGAAGAGGGCTGTCCACAAGAGATGTCCTCGCAATCTGACAGATCTGGAGCACTTTTGCAAAGAAGAGTGGGCAAATATTGCCAAGTCAAGATGTACCATGGTGATAGACTCCTGCCCAAGAACACTGAATGCTGCAATTAAATCAAAAGGTGCTTCAACAAAGTATTCGTTTAAGGGTGTGCACACTTGTGCGACCGTCTTATTGTACTTTTTTTTAATATATTTTTTCCCTAAAGGATTTGTTTTTCAATTGAATTGTACAGGTTATAGGTCACACTAAAGGTGGGAAAAGTTTTTAAATGATTTATTGTGGTCTCATTTTTTTATATAAAAAAACCTGGCATTTCAACAGGGGTGTGTACACTTTTAATATCGTGTGTGTGCGCGTGTGTACACATGTATGTATGTATATGAAGCAATAGCAAGAAAAGGAGTAAATCAAACACTTATCTGCAACAGAAAACCTGAGCATCAAAGATAGTCCTACGTTTGTGGCAGCAAACAAGATCTGGAGGTCACTTGTTCAGCACAAGGGGGCTGTGGGTAACGGTGGGGATCTTGCACACCAGTTTCAAAGCTTGAGTGCGCGTGAAGTCGGATCTGGCAATTAAATGTGGCACAGCATGGAATTATATGAACATCACCTTATGCTCATGAATAAACAACTTGTACTTCTGTTAAGACAAGCTGATAAACTAATAAACAAAGGAAACAAATTTTCTGTCCCTTTAATAACTCAAGGAGAAAAGAAAAAACATATTTAAATTTCTGTCCCTTTAATAACTCAAGGAGGAAAGAAAAAACATATTTAAATCTCAACTGTAAAGAGGAACTGCAATGCATCTGGTACTTACCAATTCTGTAACTTGAATATTTCAAAGATTAGCTGTGCAATAAACAAACTGCATAAGTGACCCAGGTCCAAGTAAGGCTATACAGTCAGAAAACCAGGAAACCAAGACATGTCGTGTCCTTTCTTACTTTCTCACAAAAAAATAAAATAAAATGCATCTGATAAACTATTCTTATATTCACCATCAGCTTTGTTTTAAAGGATTAAGTAGACACGTCTGGCATACGGACTGACAAACAGGTTTAAATAATGAAAAATTTTGAGCTTGTCAGGATACGTATAGAGTTCCATGTATCTAGACCTTGCCATGCTCTGTCTAGTATAAACCAGCTGAATTCCAGCTCGGAGATCATCCCAGATCTGGTCCAAACCAATTTGTTTTAGACCATGCGGATTCTGGACTCTGACTGATGACATTGCTTTCTTCCCTTTGAGATGCCTCAACGCAGCACTTGTATTGTAGTTAATCTACTCATCCATCATATGAATACAATCGGGAAGTATTCCAATCAGCCAGTCTTTGTTGCGCCAGTTAAGAAACCTCACATCATCAAATGGCAGCACTATTCACACCCCAACCTGGAGAAGGGGAAAAAAGTAGAGTTAATGCCGAACAGCTAAGCACCAGATGATTACATTTGAAACAGTTAACATAAAACTCACTTATTAAAAATAATCTTAATAGGGTTATCTGACAACATACAAATACTTGCAAAGGCAAATGAATGCTACAGGAACATATCTTAATACTGTTAAGAGCTCAACATGCAAAGACAGGACTGATGCCACAGCTATTAACACTGCTCAGCATGCAAAACTTTCTCAAGCTGTTAAACCCACCCACTGCTCTAGCTTAATACTCCAGCTTCCTAACCAAGAAAAATGACGTTCCTCTACACCTTGGAGGGTGAAATACCTCCATGCAGCACAAGCACTATTCACAAAACCAGACCTAGGGCGAGTGCCTGTAAGAACTGGATATCTGAAATCATGAGCATCATCAGCAAGAAAAGATAACACAGCTCACCTCAAGGAGTGGTTGCCCTAAGTAACAGTTCTTGACAAAAGGCCAGAAGGAAAGCTTAGAGGCTGCAATCTGTAATTCTTAGCAAAGATGATCAGGGAGGACCAGGATGCAGATATGGAATCTGTAAGCACTGCAGAAGAATGCAACTTATGTGGAGACGGCACCTGCAGAATGTGCTTTAGGAGCCAGTACAGCTGTGCAAGAACTTACCATGACAGTAGATGTTCAACTGATCATTATTATAGTATTACTAACAAGTGTGCTATCCTGCCAGAGATACCATACATCTGGCCAGGATACCCAAGCCTAGGCATCTTCCTCTCACACCAAGGCTACATGGCACATATCAGACATACTGGAGTGAAGTACCTCAGGACTTTCTTTCCCCAAGACCCAAAAGCCAGCAAGACAAAAAAAAGTAAGGTAACCAAAAAGGGCACGTCAACCATAAGAAGGGAGAAAAAATGGATGCCACCTAAGTCTATAAGAGAAACCAGAAAAGTTGGGAGAAAGAAGGGTGGGATGTAATACTGCAAGAGTGATTAGTTGGACATCTAATGTTATGGTAAGACTCTTACACAACTGCAGTACATACTACTTATAGTCACTGTTGCAATATTATTAACGCGTGGGAACAGTCCCAAAGCTTTCTAAGTCTCATGGGTGGAAGAATAAGGATTTGAGCTAGAACCTTAAATTCATTATAAGATAGACCTAGTGAAACTAACTCTACAAAAGGCATCAATCTTCTATGTTTTGTGAAGGTACGTACAGAAGACCAAGTAGCAGTCTCTAAAGTAGATCTGGAGTCTAGACATGTAAAAAAAGCATCAAGGGAAACTACAGCTCTGACATAGTGTTAACCAAACCTGGAAGCTCCTTTCCATGGTGGAAATAGCAAAATGGAGATGGAATAATAGTTCCATTTGAAAACTGTTGCTTGGAGACAGGAAATCTAAACTTCGTGTACTAAAAGGAAATGAAATGTTAGTCCAAATTTCTGACAGACTTGGGCTTGTCAAATTAAAAACTAAGTTGTCTGTGAACATCTAAAGAGAGCAAAATTCTTTATTCCCTATACTGACAGGGGGGGGGGGGGGGGGGGGTGAGTGATTCCAAAGTAACTCAATGATCACCTTAGGCAAGAAAGGTGGGTGATTTCCAAGGGTAAACCTATCTTTACAGAAAACCAAAAAGGAATGAGAAGCGGTGAGTGCTTGCAGCTTTTAGAAGTCAGAGCCACCAACAGGGCAGTCTTCCAAGTATAAAAACCTGAGTGAAGAGGAAGAAGCAAACCCAAAGGGAGCAAGGGTTAGTTTTTTCTAACACACAGTTAGGATCCCAAGAAGAAGGTATAGATTTTCTAGGTGGCCTGAGGTGAAGCATGCTCTTTGAAAACTGCTTAAATTCAAAATGTTAAGATAAAAGGTGGATCAAAGAAAAGACGGGCAGAAATGGCTAAGAAACGAGCATCCATAAAACAGTAAGCCAGGCCTGAATTAATTAGCTCACACAAGTAGGAAATAAGGTCAGGTAAACCCATTAAACAAAGGTACGGATGGTTTTTGACAGCAAAAAGAAAATCTCTTCCACTGGGACACACAAGATTGTCTAGCCTTCTGGAAAGACATGCAACATGTCATCATAAACCAGGTGCTAAAATCAGATCATCCAAAGGATTAGATTCAGAGTCTGTACATAAGAATGAATGAGAAAGCCCTTTTGCTGTGTGAGCAAGTCCATCCTGTGAGGTAACTTGCGAAGATTGCCCTGGGTCAGATGACAACAAAGGGGGAACCAGTATTGTCTCAGCCAAAGGGGAGTCACCAGCAAGACTTCTGATTTGTCCTCCTTGATTTTAACAATACTGGTAAATTAGGGGCAAGGGACGGAATATGTATACAAGAATCTTCCTTTCCAGGGAAAATACATGCCATTCATTTCCAAGCCTCTGAGCAAATAAATCTGGGGAGGCGGACAGCTTTAGCTACCTGTTCTGATTGAAGGAATGAACTCTAAGGAGTACACTACCGGCAGACCATCAGCAGGAAGCTCTCTCTGTTTAACATTCATCTCTCTAAAACAGCCAGCTTTTTTGCAGCTTTCCAGATTTTTTCCCTCATATTGTTCCTCAAAAAAAAGTTTATGAGAGGCATTTAAAATGTGTCAATATTTTGGGGCTTTTGCCCAGATTTCTTGTGTTAAGAGATTGAGAGGTATGTTAACATCCATTCATAGGGGCCTACCTGGTACCTGCTCAAATCTGCCACTGAATTGCTCTCCAAGAAGAATTTAAGCTGCTACCCATACAGCATAACCTGTCTTTGCCAAGTCCCATGCAGTCATTGTAAGACTGCAAAGTGGAAGGATCTTGTTCCGTGTTGCTTGTTTATGTACCACGTAACTGTTGCATTATTTGTAAATACTCACAGTGGACCTGGAGACAGAGGTAATACAGGGATTGTAAAGTCTGAATCACCACCTTCATTTTCCTGACATTTACGTGGTCCTTCCCATCCTTTTTGACCGAATACCATAGACTTTCACTTTCTCAAAACAAGCTCCCCAAGCCAGGGCCGAAGCATCTGTGTAAAGGTCTTGGCAAGGGGGAAGGAACCAGAAAGGGCACTCCTGGACTGAGTGCATCCAGCTAATCTTTAATGGCAACAGAGGAAATGGGAAATTCAGCTAATCTTTAATGGCAACAGAGGAAATGGGAAATTCAGAAGATGGCAATGTTGCATCCACATACATTTAGAATACCAGTGATTCCTCCTCATCTGGAATTTGGCCCAAGAAATCTTTAAAATAGTTTAGGTCATAAACCCCAGTGCTGTCACAATTTCTTTTGCAGAAGTCATATCTACAGAAAGCAGAGAGTGGAAGCATTCTTTTAGGAACATCATTTCTGAAGAACAAAGATAGTTATTTGCACAGAATTTAACCTGCAACCGCGAAACACTAAATCTTGGGAGGGAACCAGACTGAATTTTTTTGAAGTTTAAGATGAGCCCCTGACAGTGAGGGAAGTTTGTGTTTTTTGATTTTTAAATACAAAGCTGAGGTCAAGAAGGAGTTTTTCGATTGTAAGAGCCTGAAGGAGCATGTTGTCTTTGCAAGGGAAATTCTGTAGTCCCTAAAACCTGCAGAAAGCTACAACTAGAGTTGGGCACTTTATGAAAACCAGACCATGGTCTGACTGGGGGGATGGGAGTCTAATTCTGTTGTACCCTGAAAAAATAACTCCTGTACAATCAGAGGGATTAAATGGAGATGGCTTGATGAAACCTGAAGAATACCTGATCTTTGTAGAACAGAAAGCCAGAACATCCTGCAACTGCTTTGAATTTAAAGAACCCAACTGTCTTTGGTAAATGACTCCCAAACTGAAAACAGAGTTAGGAAGGGCATTAGTCACAAGGCAGGTTTGGAGAAAAAGAAGTTCTGTACTTATCATAACTTTCCATCTGTGTTGTTGATCTTCATTTATCACTGATCTTTGGTACTCTGTTCCAATCCTCAGAACCAACTCGGTCGTTACCCAGCTTGCCTGAGCCAAAAACTCTAGAGCAAAGTCTCTACCCACAATACCCTTCTCCAGATTACCTCAGATCGAGTTTGCAGCTACACAAACTGAATAAAATATACGTATGGAAAGGAAGAGGCTATGTTCAAGGTCAAAACTGATAAGGTTACCAAGACAAGCATCCGATCCTCCAAGGAGTTTGAAGGAGGGGGACAGGAGGGAGGGTAGTCCATGACAAATGAAGATCAACAACAAAAATGGAACATTATGGTAAGTATATAGCTTCTTTATTGGATGTTGTCAATCTTCATTTATCCTTGACCTTTGGGACAGAGTCCCCAGCTATTTTAGACCTTGGGTGGCCCTATGGAAGGATATCCCTGAGAACTACAGTGTCAAAGGATGCTCTTCCCCTGGAGACCATATCCAATTTGTAATGAGTGATAAAAGTATGCAGAGAAGCCCAGGTTGCTGCTGCACATATTTCATCCATAGAAGCTTTGGAATGGAAAACAGCTGTCATGGTTATTGCCCTAGTAGGATGTGCTCTAACTGGCGCAGACTTGGGGGTTCTTTTATTGTAAATGAAAGAAATACACTGTCTCTTAAATCATCTTGATAAGGTGACCTTTGAAACAGATTTCCCCAGAGATGGAAGAGAGAGACAAATAACTGGTCCAATTTTCTAAATTCTTTAGTTCTGCTGTGGTAGAAACACAACTGTCTGTGTACATCCAGCAAATGGAAGCAATATTCAATTTGGAAAGAAAATAGGCAAGTCAATGGATTGATCAATATTCGTTTCTCAGATCACCTTTGGGAAAAAGGATGGGTTGGTTCTGAGTGAAACCCTATCTTTATTAAAAATCAAATATAGGGGGGTTTTGAAGATGGTGTTTGTATTTTGGAAATTCTAGTGGAGGTAATGGCTATAGGAAAAGGTGGTCTTCCATGAAATAACCAAGTGACAGGTAGCCGCAGTTCAGGATTGCAGGATCACAGTCAGATCCCAAGGAGTTAGAGGGTCTTTATACAGTGGTTTCAACCGCAAGGTGCCTTTCATAAACACTTTACAAAATCTATGGGAAATTAGCGAATGGTCTTCAAAGCCATTGTGGAAAGTGGAAATAGTTAGATGGAAACTTAATAGTAGAAGCAGAGACTCCTTGTTCGAAAAGCATAGCTAAAAACTCCCAATACCTTTTCAAATGGTGCAGAAAAGGGGTTTAGACCATTATTTTGTGCCCAAACAAAATTTTATATTTGCTGTGGTAAAGTTTCCTGGTGGAAGGTCTATGGGAAGCCAGTAAAATTTTTTGGACTGGAGAAGATAAAATTTTCTGCCTGGCGACTAACAGATTTGGAGGAGCCAAGCTGTCAGCTTGAGGCTCTGAAGACTGGGGTGCACCAGTCCCTGTGAATAAGACAGAAAACATCCGGAATTGGGTCCAGAATCCATGGACTGTGAATTAGTTCAGGTCACAGAAAAGGGAACCAGACTGAGGCCAAAATGGTGCAATGAGGTTCACCTTGCTTCTCAACTCGTTGGCTTTCTTTATGAAGGGAGGAATCAGTGGGAAGGTGGGAAAGGCATAAAGTAGACCGGAGGGCCCGCTGTAAAGGACAGCATCTCTAGGGTACTCCCCCTGCAGGGGAATTAGGGTGAAGTAGCTGCTGCCCTAATTCCCCTGCAGGGGAATTAGGGTGAAGTAGCTGCAGGGGTACTCCCCCTGCAGGGGAATTAGGGTGAAGTAGCTGCTGCCCTTTTTGTTCAGGGTAGATGCAAAGAGGTCGCTGCAAGTCTGACCCCAACAATGGAAAAATCTCCTCCGCCACACTCCGACTCAGAGACCACTTGTGAGGCAGGATAATGGACTTGCTCAACTTTGTCCACTATCACGTCAGAGTTCCCCAGGATGCGAGTTGCTATCAGAAAATGGTTGGAAGAAAATGTCCACTGTCACACTCAGAGCTTCTCAACACAGGGGGTAAGATTTGGTTCCGCCTTGCTTGTTGATGTACCAGACTAATGACATTGTCTGATTGAATCGCAATTGTTCCTAGAGGGAGGGCATTTTGGAAGGGATGGAAGTGCACCTGCCCTCAATTCTAGAATACTGATACGCAAACTGCCCTCTATCAAAGACCAAGTGCCTTAGACTGTTCTACCCAGAAAATGCTCCCCCCCACCTCATCTAGGAGGCGTCCGTGATCACTATGGCCTCAGGCTGAGAAGGAAAGTACAGCTGTGTACACTTACCATAAATGTAGATGTTCGAGTGTATTCACTGTTGCAGTCATCACATTCGGGTACACAATCAACGAAAATAAATCAAAACAGGTGCCCACCCACGGGATAATCTTCCTGGTAGCAAGTCTGGAAACAGCATCCCAGATGGCACACCTTACACCAAAAATACAAATCCCTTGCCTCAAAAATGAATTTCTTTGGTGGGCAACAGCATGCTCCCACAACAAGGGACTGCCCTTCTCCCCACACCCCGCCGCCCAGACCCTAACCACAGATACATCAGACTATGCTTGGGGTGAACACCTGGATGGCAGGTGCATACAGGGCCAATGGAGCCCACAGCAAATCCCCCTGCATATCAATCTAAAAGAGATGCTGGATGTGCATCAGCAAGCATGGAGGGTTTCATTCCTACCCTCTATGCAGGCTGGCCATGACACTTCAGCTCACAACCTCTTCCATGCAAATACACCTGCTAGCACAATGCCTACCCAGGCTCTCTCAACTTCCTGGCAGACCAATTAATTCCCCGATAGGAATGTGGAGGTAGGCCTCTTTTAGATCCACGGTGGCTAGCCAGGTTTCCTTAGACAGCATGGATAGCAGCTGCTGGAGAGTGAGCATTCTGAATTTTGGGATCTCCAGGAAGGTGTTTAGAATGGATAGATCAAGGATCGGGCGCCAGGTCCCCTCTTTTTTGGGCACCACAAAGTCTGGAGTAAAAGCCTTTGCCTATCTGTTCTGCAAGAATGTGCTCTACTGCCCTCAAAGAGAGCAGGGAATGGATTTGCTTTTGAACCTCTACCCACTGATTTGGGGGTAGATTTGGGAACCCTTTTGGGGTTGGAAGGGTGTGGAAGGAGAATCTGTATCCCTGAGACACAATGTTCAGACCCCATTGGTCCTTGGTAATGGAGGCCCAGGTGCTTGAGTGAAAGGAGTTTTCCTCCTAGAAGCAAGTGAAGGTGGGCAGAGGGGAGGTCGGGAGGAGGGGAGTCATTGTGAGTTCTTACCATAAGGGGGTGGCTTAGAACTTCCTAGTTTTGAAGTGGAGATAGTCCACTGCTTAGATCTCTGCATTCCCTGTGGCTGCTGTCTGGGGGTGGGGGGTCTGCTTCCACGGGGCCTAGGCTGGGCCTGTTTACTTGGAGGAGAAAGGACCAGTGCTTGGAATGACCATGCCTGCTGAACCTAGGGGGCTAGACCTGTAAGAAATCTAAGTGTTTGCACAGATTTTGCTTCTTCCATCTTTTTAAAGACCTCTTCTGCCTTGGTGCCAAAATAAGTTATCTTTGTGCAAGGGGGCATCCAAAAACTTAGATTTGACATGGTCTGGCAGGGGTTGTTCCTTAATCCGTCGGAGCAGAAAGCTTCGGATTCTGTCTGTGGAGAAACCAACAGAAGTCCTCTAGGTGGATGGGTCTTAGAAGGTGTGGGTATCCCCCTGGCTGCCAACAGCTAGTCTACAAGACGCACCACATTGAGTTCTGACAGGCTCCTGGTGGATCTAGTGGACACTCCAGACAGGGAGTCAGGTCGATCAATGAACGAGCTATACATCTGGCCCAGAAATGATCTATGGAAGGAGAGTATCGGGTCCGTGGTGCACGGTCAGCCGGCACTGATGTCTCAAGTTGAGACCGGTATTAATGAGGTCAAGTCCAATTTCATCGAAAAAATGCTCTGTGCCGAAGGGGCACTGGGAGCCCAAGCGGTAGGTTCCAATATCATAACAGACGAAGGTATCGAAGGCATGCCCTGAGCCATAGTGGCCACAGGTGCCGAAGTCAAAGTAGACGTAGTGGGTCTATTGTCTGTGCCTTGAGGCAGGATCGGAGCAGAAGCTGGCACCGGTATCATTGGTTTCAAAGTGCTCAGAGCCGACAAGGATGGAGCCATAGAGACAGACTTATGCTCAGAGGACAACTTGGGGACCTTTGATTTCACAGGCTTACGCTGGATCACCTGAGGGTGAGGAGGGAAAGTACAGTTTTGTACCTACCATAAAATGTAGATGTTCGAGTGCTCATACAGCTGCAGTCATTACAGATGGATTTATCCTGCCGTCAGGCAGGTCTTCGGTCAGCCGAATTCCAAAGTCTAGGTCCGGCGTCGGTTGTCGTCGCTTCTTCCCCGACATCAGTGCGACAGGGGTATAAAAGAGGCAGCCGACGCCATTTTCTTCAGTTTTTCTTGCCCCAGATGTCAGGTGCCCCCAGAAGGAAGGCAAAATATAATATTATGCAAACATGCAATGTAGATAAATCAAAAACAGTAGTTGCAAGCAAATACACTATAAAAGAATACCCAAAATAGGTTGTATGATAAAGGTATTTGTCATAAGGTCTGTCCTAAGAGGGGATGGAGGGAGGGTAATCTGGACTGCAGCTGTATGAGCACTCGAACATCTACATTTATGGTAGGTAAAAAACTGTACTATGTTCATCGTGCATACAGCTGCAGTCATTACAGATGGGTAGAATCCCAAAGCTAAGTAAGGGTGGTAGGTACTAATTGGAACTAGGAGGGGCTAGGATGCCCTGCAGGACTGCTGTGGCAAAGCCCGCTCTAGATTTTGAGTATAGTAGAAGGTGGTAGTGCTTGGAGAAAGTGTGCACTGAACTCCAAGTAGCTGCTTCCAAAATGTCCTTGGTAGGGACCCCCCTGAGGAAAGCTGCAGAGGTAGCTGTAGCCCTGGTGGAGTGGGATCTGATGTATACAGGCACAGGTTTTCCATGAAAAGAATAACAAAAGCGTATGCAGTGGGCTATCCATTTTGAAATTGTCTGTTTGGAAATAGCCTTTCCTTGAGCACCTGTAGCATAGGACACAGAGCTGCTCAGATTTCCTGAATGACTTTGTTCTGTCCAAGTAATAATGAAGTTGTCTGTGAATGTCCAAGGAATGTAGTAGCCTCTCTCCTTCGTTCTGTGGATTTGGATAAAAGGTAGGTAAATGAACAGTCCGATTCAAAGCTACACTGGATACTACCTTTGGCATGAAGGTAGGGTTGGTTCATAAGGAGACTCTGTCCTGATGGAAAATGATGAATGGTTGCACAACCATGAGGGCCTGCAACTCCAAAACCCTTCGTGCTGAGGTAATGGCCAGAAGGGAGGCTGTTTTCCATGACAAGTATTGCACCTCTGTTGAAGAAGCTGGCTCAAAGGGAGGCAGGGTCAGCTTTTCCAATACAAAGTTGAGGTCCCAAGCTGGGACCGGTGGTCTCCATGGGGGTTTTATATTTTTTGCCCCTCTGAGGAACTGCCTTAATAGAGGATGTGAGAATAAAGGGGGATCTGTATTGTATTGTGCAGAAATGGCTGAAGCGTGGATCTTGATGGAGGAGAAGGAAAGGCCACTGTTTAACATCTCGGCTAGGTACTGTAAAATTTGAGGTATATTTATTACCCAAGGATTCCGGCCCTTTTCTTGATTCCAGGTACAAAATCGTTTCCATTTGGCGGAGTATGTTTTTCTAGTAGAGGGTCTTCTAGCCTCCAAGATGACATCCTGCACCTCTTTGGAGAGGAGAGTCTGTTGGTAAATTAAGGTATTCTCCATGCAGCTAGATTTAAGGTTTTGAGCTGGCTGTGAAGGGTTTTGTAGTTGTGCTGGGACAACAAAAGAGGAACTAGAGGTAGTATCCATGGTGGTGAGTGTAACAGGCTCTTTAGGAGAGGATGCCAGTGCTGTCGTGGCCAGTCTGGAGCAATGAGAATCATGTGAGGCCTCTCTGCTCTGGCTTTTAATAGAACTTTGGTCAGTAGAGGAAGAGGTGTGAAGGCATAGACGGTCAATGTTGTCCAATTGAAGGCGAGTGCGTCCACTTTCCAGGCCTGTGGATGATAGGTCCTTGAACAGAATTTTTTCAACTGGTAATTTCTGTGGGTAGCAAATAGATCTATGTCTGGCTGTCCCCATGCCTGAGTTATCTTTGAGAAGACTTGAGGATGCAACTTCCATTCGTGTGCGTCTGTCATATTTCTGCTTAGGTTGTCTGCCAGTGTGTTTCTGAAGTATTGAGACAGTTGCCCTTGTTTGTCTGGCATGAGGTAGGCCATCTGGGTGGTTGTATTTAAGCTGTCACCCAGGAAAATTATCTGTTGAGAAGGTATTAGTTTTGATTTCTTTTTGTTCACTGTGTATCCCAGGTAGTTTAACAGTTTTATTACAAACACCAGATGCTGCAATAGAATGTCCTTGGTGTCCACTTGGATCAGGCAGTCGTCCAGATATGGGTAGATTTGTATTCCTTGTTGTCTGCAGAAGGTAATTACTGATGCCAGGCATTTCGTAAACACTCTGGGCACAGTAGATAAGCCAAAGGGCAATGCAGAGAATTGGTAATGGGTTGTACCTGCAAGAAATCTGAGGTATCTTCTGCAATCTTGTCTGATAGGGACATGCAGGTATGCCTCCTTGAGGTCCAACGTTACCAGCCAAGACTCCCTGCCCAGCATGGGAAGAAGCTACTGTAATGTAAGTATCTTGAATTTTGGTACCTGTAGATATGTGCTTAGGATGGATAGGTCTAAGATGAGTCTCCAATCTCTGTCCTTCCTTGGTACCAGAAATAGCCTGGAATAAAAACCTTGACATTGTTCTTTTGCAGGTACCTCTTGAATTGCTTTCATATCCATGAGAGCGGAAATTTGTCTTTGTGCCTCTGCCCATTGATTTTGTGGAAGGTTTGGCAAGCCTCTAATTTTTGGAAGGGTATGAAAATGGAACTTGTAGCCTCTGTCTATAATGTCCAGAATCCATTTGTCTTTTGTAACAATGTGCCAGTTTTTTGAAAATAATGCCAGTTTTCCGCCCACAGGTGCTGCCATTATAGCTTTGCTTAGCAGGCATAGGGGGAAGTCATTGTGTCTGTTTTTTAAATGACTGTGGTCTATCTTCTCCACCTCTTGGGGTTGGTGCTTGCCATTGTCTAGCTCTGTAAGATTCTTGAGGTTGTCCTCTACCCCTTGGGCATCTGTATCTGCCCCTTTGAGATCTGTCCGTGGCTGGAAAGGACCAATTTTTTGAAGGCCAGTTTCTGCTGAAGCGTGGAGGTTGCACCTGCAAGAAATCTTTAACTGTTTGCATAGATTTCGCTTTTTCCTCCATTTTCTTTAGTACCTCCTAACACCAAACAATACATCTTACTGAAGTGGTGCATCTAATAGCTTTGCTTTGACATGATCTGGTAAGGATTGCTCTTTGAGCCAAGCATGTCTACGTATGACAGACCCTGTGACAGCAGCTCTACATGAGGCCTCTAAAGCATCAAAACCACACTGCAAGGTATGTTTACCCACTTGCTCTGCTCCATGCAACAAATCCTGCAACTCTTTCAAATCTGGTTGTTCTGTTTGTGTCATTTTGCTTTCCAGCTGAGATAGCAAAAACTGTTGGTACTTTAACATATGAAATTGACAGTTTAATGCCCTCATGGTTAAAGTGGCTGATGTATACACCTTTTTCCCCCACCTTTCTAATGCTCTGGAATCTCTCTCTGAAGGTAAAGGGTTTATAACAGTAGAGGCCTTTATCCCCTTGGGACCTTGTGAGATTGTTTCTGGGTCAGCAGTATGGCTTTTATAAAGGAACTGGTGAGAATCAGGAACCCGGTAATACCCATCTGGTTTAACAGGGGCTGGAGGTAAAGAATCTGGATTAAGACTGGCTTCTGCGTACACATCATCCAAAATATCTAAAACAGGAGGGATAGCCAGGGGCCTATGCTGGGGGAGCAGTAGAAATTCCCAGAGCCTTTTCTTGGAATCTGAGTAATCTTGGCCTTCCCAGTGGAAGTGCTCCCTCAATGTATGCAGGGTTTCCCCAAAAGAGTAGTCCTCGGGGGGGGGGGGGTAGACTCCTCAGCATCACAGTCTTCAAAAGGGGAATAGGCATAATCCTGGTCCTCAGAATGGTCTGAGGTAATAGAAGCCTGGTCTGAGGAAGGGTAGTCTTCCTCCAATCTGGGTCTTTTGTCAGAGGAGGGTTGAGAACCCCTGATGAGAGTTATCAAATCCTCAGCCATTTTAAGCATCTGTTTTTTTTAGGCATGGGGCCTTGAGAGGGGGTATGAAGACCCTGTTTTTTAGTTTTGATAGCAGCTTTAGATTTAGTGAAGGCTTTAATATAGAAGGTGGTAGGCCTGAAGACGCCTTCAGAAATGGCAGGCCTCACTAAATTTTTGGCTTCCCCACCAAGAGTGGCGTCAGTATCTGCCGTGGGAATGTAGACAGAGGAGCCTGCAACCTCGGGTACTGAAGACACCAGTAAAATAGCTTCATCGGTAGTCAGGGGCTGCGTAGGCGCCTCGCTGAGAACCGTTAGTCGGCCGTAGCGTGGTTTCAGTACTCGGTGCAGACCTCGGATGTCGGTCCTTGTCTTTGCATCTTTTGCTAAAACTTGCGTCAGTGTATCCGATGACATGATATAATTAAATTTTTTGCCAAAATAATGAAGGGTGAACTCCGCCCGGTGCTTAATAGTGCGTTTGTTGAACCTAGCACAAAAACGGCAGGCCAAGACGTCGTGGTCTGGCCCTAAGCAAGGTATACAGAAAGAGTGAAAATCCTTATGTGGTATTTGCTTCCCACAAGAAATGCAATTATTAACTTTGTCTGACATCGGTCTGAGGGCAAGAAAAGTTTCCCCAATGGGGTACTTAGCTTTAAAGAAGACTTCGGCTGAAATACTGTTCGTAAATCTCAGGAGCTGGCCGACCGGCACTTGCGAACTGCTTCTGCTTCGGGCACTGCGCGGCAAGAAAGACTGAAGAAAATGGCATCGGCTGCCTCTTTTATACCCCTGTCGCACTGACGTCAGGGAAGAAGCGATGACAACAGACGCCGGACCTAGACTTAGGAATTCTGCCGACCGAGGACCCACCTGACGGCAGGATAACCCATCTGTAATGACTGCAGCTGTATGCATGATAAATATCGTAGTGGGACCTCTTTTTGTCTTATGTAGGAGGGGTTGAGACCTCCATCGCAGAAATGGCCTCTGAGTAGGGAGACTTAAGTAACCCTTTCAGTATTAGTTTATTCTTGCACTCATTCAGAGTGTATTGACTGAAAGTCTGAAAAATATCACAGGGAAGGTGCACAAAAAGATGGGGCACCCCCAAACAATATACACAATCATCATGAGAATCACTATTAGGTGACTTGCAATTAATGCTTAAACCCTGAAGTACCTTTCTTATCAGACATCTTGACAGAGAGACACCACAGGCAAACACTTTAAGGACAAAATGTAACAAGTCTGTTCTAGCAAGTCAAACACAGTTCAAAAAACATATATAAAAACAGAAACGTCCTACTGAAAAAACACTAGCAGGCTAGGAAAGAAAACAGAAATACCAGCTGTGGTACTGAAGGAATACCACAACGGTAAAGAGAGAAGGCCGTACCAACAATGGTACTTGAAAGTTTACCAAGAGGTACAGCAAGGAAGAAAGGATCAAGGCCTAACTGTAGAAAAAACACTAGAAAGAGTAACTGCTCACTAAAGGAAAAATATCAATAAGTTTTCCCCACAAAATATCAAATAAGTTTTCACTTAGCTGAGAGCTTGGCTGAAATGCGGCTATGCGGCAAACGAGATCTGAGGTAACAGGGAGAAAGGCATTCTGGGTAGAAGCTTAGCTCGAGAGTTTTTGACTGGCGCGAGCTTGGTAACAGGCTGACTTGGTTCAGAGGCCTCGGAACCAAACCCATCAGTGAAGAAAGAAAAGAAGATTAACAACATCAGATGGATGTTTTCAATGGTTTGTATTGACGAACCAAAATATGCCAAAGACACAAAACAGCAAATGTCAGTGTGCATTCACATTTTTGTGAGTTCGGCATTGAGTGGAGATTGGGACATGTACCCATTCCTTCACTGTAGTGTGTCCTCGGAGTTGGTATATATAATTAGTGGGGGTGTGGGGAGTGCAGCTCCCCACATGGGGAGTGCAGGGGGGGGGCTTGCACCCCTGCAAAATGTGTTTTGAATGACAACAGATGTTGAGGCAAGTTCAAAAAAAGTCAACAGATCGAATTAGAATTGTTGACATTTTTTGATTTGTTCCTGTGATTGTTCACCAATGTAAATTTCGACAATGTTTTTCGAGCAAGTCATTTTCAAAACTGACGGTAAACTTCTGTATTTGAGACTGTCCTGCAATGTGGTTTTAAAATATTTCCTGTGATTTTGAACTCAGAAGTTACTGTGTTGATCAACTGAGTATTGTCTTGTCCTTTAATTATTATTAAATATATTTAAACCCATCTTTGTGGCTGATATTTGAGACAAACTTAAGCTTTAGAGTACTTACATATGTATTTGGTGACACTGTACAGGCCACTCTTAACAGCCTGGCACTTGGTCAAAACTACCATTTGGATTAATAGTAACATTACACAGCAGGATTGGACACCCTCTGTAAGGGCCTTATAGTAGCTGATAAGGGTGGCTGGTGGCAGCTGGAACTACCTTATAGTCCGGGCAAAAAGGGGATAGCTAGTAAACTTGTGCCAGCCTTTCCCAGGTGTGTGTGTGTGAGAGCTACTTAGGCAGGGACACAAATCACTGGTTGGACAGAGAGGGTGCTGGAGGTCTTAGCTTGGCCATTCGGCCGAGATCTCAACCCTATAGCTGTGCCAGTACGGAGGGAGAAAACAGCATCCGACTGACTGTGATCTCTGTGTGCTCTTTACGGTGTGTGCACTTGTCATCCTCCCAATGAGTACGTCCCCTAGCTGTTGCCAGTGGTGAGGATTGAGGCTCCTTGATTACTGGGTCAGTGCAGGGGCGTTACAACTGACATGATTTATACAGAAAGTACAGTTTTGTACCTACCATAAATGTAGATGTTAGAGTGTTCACACTGCTGCAGTCATCACATTTGGGTTATCTGCCGTCAGGCGATCCCGTAGTCGGCCCGAGTTCCAAAGTCTTGGTCCGGCGTCGGTTGCGGTCGCTTCTTCCCTGACATCAGTGCAACAGGGATATAAACGAGGCAGCCAACGCCATTTTCTTCAGTTTTTCTTGCCCCAGATGTCAGGTGCCCCCAAATAGGAAGGCAATACATAATCCTAAGTAAATTACATAAGTAGAAAACAATAGCTACAGCTGTAAGCAAATACACCATATAGAAATACATCTTAGAGATTGTATAAACAGGGAGCTATAGATAAAACCCAGGTAAGAAGAGGGGAAGGTGGGAGGGTAACCTGGACTGCAGCAGTGTGAACACTCGAACATCTACATTTATGGTAGGTACAAAACTGTACTATGTTCATCGTGTTACACTGTTGCAGTCATCACACTTGGGTTGAATCCCAAAGCTGAGGCTGGGCGGTTGGTACTAAACAGGGTTTGGAGAAGCTAGTAGGCCCTGCAAAACTGCAGTGGCAAAGCCAGCTCTGGTTTTTTGAGTATAGAGGTAAGTGGTAGTGCTTGGTGAAGGTGTGCACTGAACTCCAAGTTGCAGCTTCCAAAATATCCTTGGTTGGTACCCCTCTGAGGAAGGCTGCTGATGTTGCTGTAGCCCTGGTGGAATGAGGCCTAATATTACCAGGTACAGGTTTCCCATAGTGTGTGTAGCAGAAACGGATACAATGTCCTATCCATTTTGAAATGGTCTGTTTTGATATAGGCTTTCCTTGGGATCATGCAGCATAGGATACAAAGAGCTGATCAGATTTTCTGAAAACCTTTGTTTTATCCAAGTAGAAACGTAATTGTCTGTGAATGTCCAAAGAGTATAGGAGCCTTTCCCCTTTTTTCTGGGGGTTTGGATAAAAGGTGGGTAAATGAATGGTTTGGTTTAGAGCCACACACCTTTGGCATAAAGGAAGGGTTAGTTCATAAATAGACTCTGTCTTGATGAAAAATGATGAAAGGCTCCACTGCCATTAGGGCCTGCAGCTCTGAGACTCTTCGTGCTGAAGTTATTGCCAGCAGCAGGGCAGTTTTCCACGAAAAAAATTGTAAATCAGCTGAAAAAGCTGGCTCGAAGGGCGGTAGTGTAAATTTTTCCAAAACAAAATTGAGGTCCTAAGTTGGTGTTGGTGCTCTTCGGGGCGGTCTTATATTCTTAGCCCTTCTGAGGTACTGTCTTAATAATGGATGTGAAAAAATAGGAGGATCCGTGTTGCAATGAGCTGAAATAGCTGAAGCGTGGATCTTTATAGATGAAAAGGAAAGGCCTTTGTGCAACATCTCAGTTAAATATGGCAGAATCTGAGGAATATTTGGGACAAGAGGATTTTGGCCTTTAGCCTGGTTCCAGGTGCAGAATCTTTTCCATTTGTCTGAGTAGGTTATCCTGGTGCTGGGTCTCCTGGCCTCCAGAATGACATCCATAACAGCTGTAGAGAGAAGTGTTGACTGGTTGTTTAATCTGCCATGCAGCCAGATTTAAAGTCTTGAGCTGGCTGTGTAGAATCTGATTGTTTTGCTGAGTCAACAGGTGAGAAATTTGAGGTAAAATCCATGGTGGACCTTGAGCCATGTTCCTTAATATTAGATACCAGTGTTGGCGTGGCCAGTCTGAAGCAATGAGTATCATTTGTGGCCTCTCTAATCTGGCTTTTAGCAACACCTTTGCCAGAAGAGGCAGTGGAGGAAAGGCATACACTGTTAGTGTTTTCCAACCGAATGAGAGGGCGTCCACTTTCCAAGCTAGTGTGTGGTATTGTCCTTGTGCAAATCTTTCGCAGTTGGTAGTTTTGGGGGGAGGCAAACAGATCTATGTCTGGGCTCCCCCATTTCTGAGTTATCATTGTGAATACTTGTGGGTCTAGTTTCCACTCGTGAGGATCCATGAGATTTCTGCTTAGTTTGTCTGCCAATGTATTTTCCTTTCCTGGCAGGAACTGTGCTTGTAGTTGAACTTGGTAGGTCAGTGCTGTGTTCCACAAGGTCATTGCTTGCCTGCATAGGGGGTAGGAATGTGTGCCACCTTGTTTGTTTATGTACCACATCACTGTGGTGTTGTCCGTCTTTATTAGAAGTTGTCCTGGATGTAGGAGGTCCTTGAAAGCTGTTAGGGCATTTTGTACAGCTAGCATCTCTTTTTGATTGATGTGGGGATGCATTTGATCTGCAGACCATTTGCCCTGAATACACTGTCCTACCATGTGTGCTCCCCAGGTGTAATCCGATGCATCTGTTGTCATTGTTTGCCTGGCTGTGGGCAAAGTGAAAGCCTGACCCTTGTTGAGGTGACATGCCTGAGCCCACCATAGAAACTCCTGTTGAAGGCAGGGAATTAGTGGTATTATTGTTTCCAAGCTGTGGCTGTGTGGAGTCCATACGCTTTTCAGGTACCATTGTAATTTTCTCATATGCAGTTTGGCATATGGTATTAGTAGTATGCAAGATGCCATGAATCCCAAGGCCTGCAGAATTTTTCTTGCAGGGAGTTAGGTCTTTGTTGCCATTATTTTGAAGTATTGAGTCAGTTGTCCTTGCTTGTCTGGCGTGAGATAAGCCATCTGGGCCGTTGTATTTAAGCTGGCACCCAGGAATATTATGTCTTGTGAGGGCACTAGTTTTGACTTCTTTTCGTTTACTGTGTACCCTAGGCAATTTAGTAGGTTTTTTACAAATGCCAGATGTTTTAAAAGAATGTCTTTGCTGTCTGCTTGAATAAGGCAGTCGTCCATGTATGGATATATTTGGATTCCTCTTTGTCTGCAGTATGCAATTACTGGTGCCAGGCATTTTGTGAAGACCCTGGGCACAGTAGATAAGCCAAAGGGCAGTGCAGAGAATTGGTAATGAGTTGTACCTGCTATAAATCGGAGGTATCTTCTCCAATTTTGTCTGATAGGGACATGCAGGTATGTCTCCTTGAGGTCCAACGTTACTAGCCAGGCCTTCTTGCCCAGCATGGGAAGAAGTTGCTGTAGTGTGAGCATCATGAATTTGGGTACTTCCAGGTATGTGTTTAGAATTGAAAGGTCCAGAATGGGTCTCCAGGCTTTGTCCTTTCGGGGAACCAGAAAGAGCCTTGAGTAAAATCCTTGTCCTTGCTCCTGTGTAGGAACCTGCTGAATGGCTCTCATGTCCATGAATGCTGTACTTTGTCTTTGAGCCTCTGCCAGTTGATTTGATGGCAGGTTTGGCATTCCTTTTATCCTTGGTAAAGTGTGAAAGTGGAACCTGTATCCTTGAGTTACAATATTTAGGACCCATTTGTCCTTTGTGATGATGTGCCAATTGTCTGCAAAAAGTGCAAGTTTTCCTCCCAAGGGAGCTGCCAAGAGTGATTTGCTTGGCAGTCTGAGGGGTAAGTCATTGTGATTGTCTTCTGATAATTTGAGACCTGCCTTCTCCTCCTTTCTGGGTTGTGGCACCCCATTGTCGTGGCTTGTAAGAGCCTTGTGGCTGACCTCCGCCCCTTGGGCATCTGTATTTGCCCCTCTGAGGTCTGTCAGAAGTTGGAAAGGACCAGTTTTTGGTTGGCCAATTTCTGCTGAAACGAGGGGGTTGGACCTGTAAAAAATCCTTGACAGTCTGCATAGATTTTGCCTTATCCTCCATTTTCTTTAAAGCCTCTTCTGCTTTCACACCAAATAAAATATCCTGCTGTAAGGGTGCATCCAATAACTTTGCTTTAACATGATCAGGTAAAGTTTGTTCTTTTAACCAAGCATGCCTACGTATGACAGACCCTGTTACAGCTGCTCTACAAGAAGCTTCCAATGAATCAAATCCACATTGTAAAGTATGTTTTCCCACTTGTTCTGCTGCATGCAACAAATCTTGCATTTCCTTGTAATCAGGCTGCTCTGTATGTGTGCTCATTTTTTGTTTTAATTGAGACATCAAATATTGTTAATATTTCAACATGTGAAACTGGCAATTTAAGGCCCTCGTAGCTAGAGTAGCTGAGGTATATACTTTCTTTCCCCATCTGTCTAGTGCTCTGGAATCCCTTTCAGACAGTACAGGATTTTTAGCAATAGAGGCCTTAACCCCTTTGGGACCCTGGGAAATGGTTTCTGGGTCAGCAACAGGGCTTTTATATAGGAATTTATGTGAGTCAGAGACTCTGTAGTATCTGTCTGGTTTGGCTGGTGCAGGAGGTAATGAATCTGGGTTAAGGCTAGATTCTGAATAAACATCATCCACAATGTCTAACACAGGTGGAATAGCAAGGGGTCTGTGCTGGGGTAGTAAGAGGAACTTTCAGAGCCTTTTCTTAGAAACAGAGTAATCCTGGCCTTCCCAGTGCAAATGTTCCCTCATGGTATATAAAGTTTCCCCAAAGGAGTAGTCTTCTGGGGGAGATGCTGAAGGAATAGACTCTTCAGCATCAGAGTCTTCATAAGGGTACTTCATAAAGAGTACTCCTGTTCCTCTGAAGAATCTGAGGTAATGAAAACCTGGTCAGAGGAAGCGTAGTCCTCCTCCTGTCTAGGCCTTTTGACAGGTGGGGGATGGGAACCCCTGATTAGGGTAGTTATGTCTTCGGCCATCTTAAGCATCTGTTTCTTAGGCATGGGGCCTTGCACTGGAGACTGCTGTACAGGCTTCCTTACTTTTAATGGAGTTTTCAATTTTGCAAAGGATTTAATAGTAAGTGTAGTCGGTATGAAGACACCTTCAGCAACTGACGGCCTTTCAAATGCACCGGAATCCCCATCAGCCATGGAGTCGGAAGGGCCTAAAGATAAAGGCTCTGGAGGCCCTGCAATCTCCGCTGGAGAGTCAGATGCAGGCTGGGGTTCTAAATCAGCAGTCGTCAGGGGCTGCGTAGGCGCCTCACTGAAAACCGAAGAACCGGCAACTGGCCTAGCAGAGGCCTCGGTGTCTGGTTTGGGTCTCGGCTGCCTGTCCTTATCTTTGCGCTATTTATGCATCCTGATCGTCGTTTGCTCAGACAGCATGGTATAATTAAATTTTCTATCAAAATAATGTCGGGCGAAATCAAACCGACGTTTAATAGTTTGTTAAACCTAGCACAAAACAGACAACCTGTGACGTCGTGGTCTGGGCCTAGGCAAGGGATACAATAAGAATGAAAATCCTTAGGAGGTATTTGCTTCCCACAAGAAATGCAATTATTAACTTTTTCTGACATCAGACTGAGGCAAGAAAAGGTTCCCCAATGGGGTACTTAGCTTTATTGAAGACTTCGGTCTGAAATTCGATTTGAAAATCTCAAGAGTCGGCCGACCAGCACTTGCGAACTGCTTCTGCTTCAGGCACCGCGCAGCAAGAAAGACTGAAGAAAATGGTGTAGGCTGCCTCGTTTATACTCCTGTCGCACTGACATCAGGGAAGAAGCGACAGCAACCGACGCCAGACCAAGACTTTGGAACTCGGGCCGACTGCGGGACCGCCTGACGGCAGATAACCCAAGTGTGATGACTGCAGCAGTGTAACATGATGAACATCTGTACATTACGTACTGAGCTAAAATGTAACCTCAGCATGCCCTGCTGACTTAGAACAGAAAATAAGGTGAAATTATATTGCTTTACAATTGTGCTAAAAGAAATCTCTCTCTGTTTCAGTGCAGCAGACAATGTCTAGTTCTAGAAGTTTTTTGTATTGTCTTGAAAGAGAAGTAATTACTAAGTTTAAAAGGTAAAAAATATTTTATTCTTTTACGACTTCCAAGATCTGCAAACACCTGAGAGAGATGTATTTTTAACACAGAGATGATAAATTCCATTTTAGACTGGGAATTGAAGTCAGGTAACACAAAGTGATGTCATCCAAGCTAACCCAGCAGTAATATTTGATACTGATTTAAGAACTCTATCAGACAGAGACTGTGCATTTTGTATTTTGTCTTGGACATAACAAGAACATCCACTCGTAATCATCATCTGCACTTGCTTGCTTTACGTAAGATTTAGGGCACAGTATCGCTCAGATATAGATAGGAATATAGTAAAGATTAGTTTAGATGTTTTCTGTATTTATTTCCAGACTGCCCTGTAATGTTGTTTTAAAATATTTCCTGGGATTTTGAACTCTGAAGATCCTGTGCTGCTTGTCTGAATATTGTCTTCTTTGTATTTATTATTAAATATATTTAAACCTATCTTTGTGGCTGATATTTGTGAGATATATTTAAGCTCTTAGCATGTGCATATATATTTGGTGACAATGTACAGTCCATTCCTAAATAGCCTTGCAAATGTTGGTCATACTACCATTTGGATAATAGTGACATTAGACAGTAGGATTGGACACCCTTTGTAAGGACCTTATAGTAGCCGATTAGTAGGGGTTGGTAGAAATGGAAACTACCTTATAGTCTGGGCAGCAGGGGAAATAGCTAGTAAACCTGTGGCAGCCTTCCCCAGGTTTAGGTGTGTGTTTGTATATAAATCAAATCTCCAAGTGTGTGTGTGTGTGTGTGTGTGTGTGTGTGTGTGTGTGTGTGTGTGTGTGTGTGTGTGTGTGTGTGTGTGTGTGTGTCAGCTACTTGGACAGGAACACGAAGCACTGGTTAGACAGAGAGGGTGCTGGAGATCTTTTCTTGGCCCCTCAGCTGAGATCTTAACCATATAGCTGTGCCATTGGGGAGTCTTACTGGTGATCTGGAGAAAGAGGGAGAAACTAGCCCCAGACTGACTGTGTGCTCTTAAGGGAAACTGCACTTTACTATGTGTGCACTTGTCATCCTTCCATGAGGTTGTCCCCTAGCTGCTGCCAGTGGCGAGGACTGAGGTTCCTTGACTAATGGGCCAGTGCAGGGGAGTCACAAGGTCTACCAATGATGGTAGTGAAGAAATGCCTAAGAGGTATAAGGAAGAAGGGAAAGAAGTACCAACGATGGTACTATGAATTACCACAAAAGGTAAGAAGGGTGGGAGAGGGAGAGATCAATAATGGTAACTGAGATTACGAAAGGTATTGGATAGAATATCAAACACTCAGCTGGGATATAATTATATAAGACTATATATAGATAAAAAATTCAAAGAATTAGTTTAAATATAGAAAAAATAGAAATTTTAAGAACTTTGATGAGATGACTTTAAATGAGTTTTCAGTAATTTGAGCTTTCAGCAATTTGGTCAGTGTGTATTCAAATTCAGTGAAATGAGCTTTCAATGAAAAAAAAATTATATATACATACACACACACACACATATATATCTGTGTGTATATATAGATATATACATCTATATAGAGATATATCTATATATATATCTATATATACATATCTACATCTATATGGCTAGCTATATATATATGTATATCAAAATATATATATATATATATATATATATATATATATATATATATAGGAAAACTACTCATGTACAAACTCTTTTGCTCAATGTTTTCTGGAATTCATAAAGTCCAATGCCTTGGATCAACTTATGCACATGCCGACCAGGGGCAGCAATATCCTAGACGTGGTCGTTATCAGCATGGGCGACCGGTGTTCCACACCAGAGGTCAATTCCTCGTTGGTCAGATCCGACCACAAGCTAATCACCCTAGACATCCACATCCCGCCCCCACCCATTAGGGAAACCACCGTAAAAAAATTATCAAAAGCCAACTTCACGCTTCTTAAGACAGAAGTGGCAAACTTCATGACACCCATGCAGACGGACAATACAGGTACGACTGTTGAATCCTACACAAATGCACTTTAGAAGCACTTACATGAGTGTATGGATTGTGCTATCCCTCAAAAAAAAGGAAGCCAATCTGGTGGTCACCTGCCATAAACAAACTCTACAACAGAAGAAAGAAACTGTTGCAAAAAAGAGCGAAGTCCCATGATTGGAGGAACTCCCTGGTCAGACTCAGTAAGAAGCGGAGATCACTCATAAAATCCTCCAAAGCTGGTTAAAAAAACAAAATCACAGCCGATTCTAAAGACAACCATAAAGTATTTTATAGCTATGTCAAGAATCAGTGGCACCACTCAGATCCGCTCTGAGTTACAGCACAATGGCACTAAATATACAGCACCAACTGATATTGCCAACATCCTGGCAGATAGGCTCAGTGCTAGCAGAGTGCTAACTTTACCCCCCTCTCACCCCCTAAAGGGCCCATCTCTATACTGGAAGAATGCAAAGTTCCCGTAATCACGGCTTCACAGGTAAAAATCACACTCTTCAAAGCCAAGAACACAGCATCCATGGGACCTGACAACATCCCAGGCTGCGTTCTACACAAACTACAGAACGAACTGGCACCCCACCCAAGTATCATGTTCAATCATAGCTTCACCTCAGGCTTTGTGTCCATTGAATGGCGCACAGCGAGGGTTATCCCACTCCACAAAGGGGGAGCCACCACGGACCCCGGGAACTAATGCCCCATCAGCCTAACGAGCCTGGTCTGCAAGGCCATGGAACATATCATCATGAAACTTGTAAAGACATTGGTAATCTCCGAAGTCTGGACCCCACCCAGTCCAGATAGACGACTTTGAAGCAGTCACCAAAGCCGTAGACAAGAGTAAGGTGGTTCACACAGCCTATCTAGATCTTGCCAAGGCTTTTGACACCATCCCCTACTCTGGAATTTTAGATAAACTCACTAAACTAGGTATAAATCCCTATGTCAAAAGATGGGTTGCCAACTGGCTCACTGACGGAACCCACAATGTGAAAGTAGCCGACTCCAAATCCGACTTAAGACCAGTGACAACTGGAGTACCACAGGGTTCAGTCCTGGGTCCTCTCCTGTTTGGTATCTACTTCTCTAAAGTACAGGCTAACACAGAAGGTTTTTGGCTAACAAAGTTCGCAGATGACTGCAAACTAGGAGCCATAATCGAAACTCCTAACGTGGGCATCCTACAAATTGGGCTCACTGAGACAGATGCCTGGTGTCAAAGCCATGGCCTTAAGCTCAATGTCAAAAAGTGCACTGTCATCCCCTTTGGTAAAAACTCTGTACCCATGAACTACCACATAGGTGGTACTCTATTTAACACCGAAAGTATGCTGAGACATTGGGACACAAGTGGACAGTAGTCTCTCCTTTGATAATCACACTGCCACAGTAATCAGGAAATCCTTCTATATGGCACACCTCATCACAAAAGGTTTCTCATCCAGAAAAAAAAAAATAGGTTATTGTCCCCCTCTACTCGTCACTCATTAGACCTATAACAGAGTACAACGCCCCCTTTTGGTATGTACCGCACAAGACATCTACAACTGGAAAGGCCGCAGAAATACCTCATAAAGAGGATTACCGGCCTCAAACAGATGTCCTACCCAGATGGTCTCAAAAAAAAATCCAGCTTTACTCCATTGCATATCGCCTACTCAGAGGCGATCTCTGCCCAACACACAAAGCTATGTCAAACCCAGAGCTGTTGGACATGCTCCACTTAAAGAAATCCCAATCCCTCCGAGCTACACACTCTAGGGACCTAAACCTTGTCATCACAATAAACAGAACATGCTGGAGGGATAGATTCCTGTCCCAGAGACTTCCCATACTCCGGAAAAAACTACCTATCTATATCAAACAAAGCTCCTCATTAGCACTCCAAGAAAAATCTTGATGATTGGATGGGAAATAGGAAATTCACCCCAGGGATCACTTCTGTGGCTCTGCTCGACAGGGGCACAGGAAAATAATTTTCTTGGGTGGCGAAAGCCAGGGTACCTTTTTGGCTAGGCTTATATAGGCCCTAGGGCCAATAGCCTAGTACCTACCTATGAACCTATATTAGTTTGAGATACAGAACTTGAAAGAGAAGAGAAATATGAAGATACTAGGCAATGGGTTAGGGTAAGAGAGTGGGAGATGCTAGGTGGTGGGTTGGGGAGAGAGTGGGAGCTGAGGTGGTGGCTGTAAGGAGGTAAAACAGGTAGCATGAGCTACATAGTTAACAGATAAGAGTAGAGTATGTTGGTATTTGGGAGAGGAGCAAGGAGAGGTGCGTGAGTTATGGAAGTGATTTTTTTGAGCGAGTTTGAAGGTCTTAAAGGAGAACAAGATAGTGATATTTGAGGGCAGGGTATTCCATAATTTTGCGATGGTAAAGGAATATAGGTTTTGACCAGCTTTTTTGTTAGGTTTCTATACTTCTAAAAGCTGTTTATTAGTGGCACAGAGATTTCTGGATGGGTTATACTGCTGTAGGATTGGTTTTAATGCTGGGCAAAGTACAGTTTTGTACCTACCATAAATGTACATGTTCGAGTGCTAATACAGCTGCAGTCATAACAGATGGGTTATCCTGCCGTCAGGCGGGTCCTCGGTCGGCCGAATTCCAGAGTCTAGGTCCGGCGTCAGTTGTCGTCACTTCTTCCCTGACATCAGTGTGGCAGGGGTATAAAAGAGCCAGCCGACGCCATCTTCTTCAGTTTTTCTTGCCCCAGATGTCAGGTGCCCCCAGAAGGAAGGCAAAACATAAACTGATGTAATAATGCAATAAAGAATAATCAAAAAACAGTAGTTTGCAAGCAAATACACCATAAAAGAATACCCCAATCAGGTTGTATGAGAAGGTGTTTGTCATAAGGCCTGTCCTAAGAGGGGATGGAGGGAGGGAAACCTGGACTGCAGCTATATTAGCACTCGAACATCTACATTTATGGTAGGTACAAAACTGTACTATGTTCATCGTGCATACAGCTGCAGTCATAACAGATGGGTAGAATCCCAAAGCTAAATAGGGGTGGCAGGCACTAAGTGGAACTAGGAGGAGCAAGGATGCCCTGCTAGACTGCTGTGGCAAAGCCCGCTCTAGATTTAGAGTAAAGTGGAAGGTGATAGTGTTTGGAGAAAGTGTGCACAGAACTCCAAGTGGCTGCTTCCAAAATGTCCTTGGTAGGAACTCCCCTGAGGAAAGCTGCAGAAGTAGCTGTGGCCCTTGTGGAGTGGGATCGGATGCTTGAAGGCACAGTTTTTCCATGAAATGAGTAACAAAAGCGTATGCAGTGGGCTATCCATTTTGAGATTGTCTGTTTGGAGATGGCCTTTCCTTGAGCACCTGTACCATAGGACACAAAGAGTTGCTTGGATTTTCTGAATGGCTTTGTCCTGTCCAAATAATAACAAAGTTGTCTGTGAATATCCAAGGAATGTAGTAGTCTTTCCCCTTTGTTTTGTGGATTAGGGTAAAAGGTAGGTAAGTGGATAGTCTGATTCAAGGCTACACTGGATACTACCTTTGGCATAAAGGTAGGGTTGGTTCGTAAGGAAACTCTGTCCTGATGGAAAATGATGAAAGGTTGCACACCCATGAGGGCCTGTAGTTCCGAAACCCTGCATGCTGAGGTGATAGCCCAGAAGGAAGGCTGTTTTCCATGACAAATATTGTAGTTCTGTTTAAGCAGCTGGCTCAAATGGAGGCAGGGTCAGTTTTTCCAAAATGAAGTTGAGGTCCCAAGCAGGTACTGGTGGTTTCCTTGGGGGGTTTATATTCTTAGTCCCTCTGAGGAACTGTCTTAAGAGAGGATGAGAGAATAAAGGAGGATCTGTGTTGTATTGTGCAGAAATGGCTGAAGCATGGATCTTGATGGAGGAGAAGGAAAGTCCACTGTTTAACATCTCAGCTAGGTACTGGAATATTTGTGGTAAATTTATTACCCAAGGATTCTGGCCCTTTTTCTGATTCCAGGCACAAAACCGTTTCCATTTGGCGGAGTAGGCTTTTCTAGTAGAAGGTCTTCTGACCTCCAAGATGACATCCTGCACCTCCTTGGAGAGGAGGGTCTGTTGGGAAATCAAGGGATTCTCCATGCGGCTAGATTGAGGGTTTTTAGCTGGCTGTGAAGAGTTTTGAAGTTGTGCTGGGACAACAGAAGAGGCACTAGAGGCAGGATCCATGGTGGGGTATGCGTCAGGCTCTTCAGGAGTGGATACCAGTGTTGTCTTGGCCAGTCTGGAGCAATGAGAATCATGTTTGGCCTCTCTGCTCTGGCTTTTAATAGAACTTTGGGCAGCAGAGGGAGAGGTGGAAAGGCATAGACTGTCAATGTTGTCCAATTGAAAGAAAGTGCATCCACTTTCCAGGCCTGTGGATGATAGGTCCTTGAGCAAAATTTTTTCAGTTGGTAATTTCTGTGGGTAGCAAAGAGATCTATGTCTGGCTGTCCCCATGCCTGAGTTATCTTTGTGAAAAATTGAGGATGCAACTTCCATTCGTGTGGATCTGTCATATTTCTGCTTAGGCTGTCTGCCAGTGTGTTTTCCTTCCCTGGCAGGAATTGTACTTGAAGTTGTATTTGCAATTCCAGAGCTGTGTTCCAAAGGGGCATGGCTAGTCTGCACAGGGGGTATGAATGAGTTCCTCCCTGTTTGTTTATGTACCACATCACTGTGGTGTTGTCTGTCCTTATCAATAGCTGGCCTGGATGCAGTAGGTCTTTGAAGGCCATAATAGCATTTTGCACTGCTAGCATTTCCTTTTGATTGATGTGTAGGTGCTTCTCTTTTTGGGACCATTTTCCCTGAATGCACTGATCTGTCATGTTCACCCCCCAGGCGTAGTCCGAGGCTTCTGTTATGATGATTTGATTTGCTTGAGGTATGCAAAAGGGGAGACCTATGTTTCTTTGGCATGCTTGAGCCCACCACAGAAATTCCTTTTGAAGACATGGAATGAGTGGTGTAATTGTTTCCAAACTGTGTCTGTGTTGAGACCATAAGTTTTTTAGGTACCATTGAAGTTTCCTCATATGCAGCTTTGCACATGGGATCAGCAGGATGCAAGATGCCATGAATCCCAGAGCCTGCAGGACTTTCCTTGCAGTCAGCCTGGTGAAGTTTGCCATTTTGCTGAAGTACTGAGATAGTTGCCCTTGCTTCTCTGGCGTGAGGTAGGCCATCTGGGTGTTTGTATTCAAGCTGGCACCCAGGAAAATTATTGTTTGAGAGGGTATTAATTTTGATTTCTTTTTGTTGACTGTGTATCCCAGAAAGTTCAACAGTTTTATTACAAACACCAGGTGTTTCAGAGGTATGTGCTTTCTGTCCGCTTGGATCAGGCAGTCGTCCAGATATGGGTATATTTGTATCCCAAGTCTGCAGAAGGCAATGACTGATGCGAGTCATTTTGTAAACACTCTGGGTGCAGTAGATAAGCCAAAGGGCAATGCAGAGAATTGATAATGGGTTGAACCTGCAAGAAATCTGAGGTATTTTCTGCAATCTTGTCTGATAGGGACATGAAGGTATGCTTCTTTGAGGTCCAATGTTACCAGCCAAGACTCCTTGCCCAGCATGGGAAGAAGCTGCTGTCATGTGAGCATCTTGAATTTTGGTACATGTAAATATGTGTTTAGGATGGATAGGTCCAAAATAGGTCTCTAATCTTTGTCCTTCCTTGGTACCAGGAATAGTCTGGAATAAAAACCTTGACCTTGTTCTTTTGCAGGTACCTCTTGAATAGCTTTCATGTCCATGAGAGCTGAAATTTGTTTTTGTGCCTCTGCCCTTTGATTTTGTGGCAGGTTTGGCATGCCTCTCATTTTTGGAAGGGTGTGAAAGTGGAATCTGTAGCCTCTGTCTATAATGTCCAGGGTCCATTTGTCTTTTGTGACAATATGCCAATTCTTTGAGAATAATGCCAGTTTTCCGCCTAAAGGTGCTGCCATTAAAGCTTTGCTTGGCATGCAAAGGGGAACGTCATTGTGTCTGCTTTCTGAATGACTGTGATCTATCTTCTCCACCTCTTGGGGTTGGTGCTTGCCAATGTCTGGCTCTGAATGATCCTTGAGATTGCCCTCTACCCCTCGGGCGCCTGTATCTGCCTCTTTGAGGTCTGTCTGTGGCTGAAAAGGACGAATTTTCTGAAGGCCAGTTTCTGCTGAAACGTGGAGGTTGTACCTGTAGGAAATCTTTCACTGTTTGCATTGATCTTGCCTTTTCCTCCATTTTCTTTAGTACCTCCTCAGCTTTAACACCAAACAATACAGCTTTTTGAAGAGGTGCATCTAGTAATTTAGCTTTGACATGATCTGGTAAGGTTTGCTCTTTGAGCCAAGCATGTCTACGTATGACAGACCCTGTAACAGCAGCTCTACATGAGGCCTCTAAAGCATCAAAACCACACTGCAAGGTATGTTTACCCACTTGTCTGCACTATGCAACAAATCCTGCAACTCCTTTAAATCTGGTTGTGTCATTTTGCTTTTCAACTGAGATAACAAAAACTGTTGATACTTTAACATATGGAACTGACAGTTTAATGCCCTCATGGTTAAAGTGGCCGAGGTATACACCTTTTCCCCCACCTTTCTAAAGCTCTGGAATCTCTCTCTGAAGGTGATGGGTTTTTAGCAGTAGAGGCCTTAATTCCCTTGGGACCCTGTGAAATAGTTTCTGGGTCAGCAGCATGGCTTTTGTATAGGAACTGGTGTGAATCAGGAACCCGGTAATACCTGTCAGGTTTAACAGGAGCTGGAGGTATAGAATCAGGGTTGAGGCTGGCTTCTGTGTACACATCATCTAATATATCTAAGACAGGAGGGATAGCCAGAGGCCTGTGCTGGGGAAGCAAGAGAAAATCCCTGAGCCTTTTCTTGGAATCTGAGTAATATTGGCCTTTCCAGTGAAAGTGTTCCCTCAAGGTATGTAGGGTTTCCCCAAAAGAATAATCCTCGGGGGGGGGGGGGGAGACCGAGGGAATAGACTCCTCTGCATCAGAGTCTTCAAAAGGGGAATATGTATATTCCTGGTCCTCAGAATGTTCTGAGGTAATAGAGGCTTGATGTGAGGAAGGGTAGTCTTCCTCCAATCTGGGCCTTTTGTCCGAGGGGGGTTGAGAACCCCTGATAAGAGTAATCAAATCCTCAGCCATTTTGAACATCTGTTTTTTTAGGCATGGGGCTTTGTTTTCTAGTTTTCATGGCTGCTTTAGATTTTGTGAAAGCCTTAATGGAAAAGGAGGAAGGCCTGAAGACACCTTGAGAAGTGGCAGGCCTATCTAAACTCTGAGTTTCCCCGCCAAGAGTGGCGTCGGTATCTGTTGTCGGAATGGGAGCCTGCGACCTTGGGCACAAAAGACACCGGTAATGAAGTGCCATCGGTACTCAGGGGCTGCGTAGGCGCCTCACTGAGAACCAGAGCCGGTAGTCGGCTTTAGCGTGGTGTCGGTAGAAGTCGCGGACCTCGTATGTCGGTCCTTATCTTTGCGTCTTTTACTCAAAACTGGAGTTGGAGTATCCGACGACATAATGTAATTAAATTTTTTACCAAAATAGTGGTGGGCGAACTCCGCCCGACGCTTAATAGTGCGTTTGTTGAATCTAGCACAAAAACAGCAGGCCGAGACGCCCAACGGGGTACTTAGCTTTCAAGAAGACTTCAGCTAAAATATTTTCGTAAATCTCAGGAGCTGGCCGACCGGCACTTGCGAACTGCTTCGGGCACCACGCGCCAAGAAAGACTGGAGAAGATGGTGTCGGCTGGCTCTTTTATACCCCTGCCGCACTGACGTCAGGGAAGAAGCGACGACAACCGATGCCGGACCTAGACTTTGGAATTCGGCTGACCGAGGACCCGTCTGACGGCAGGATAACCCATCTGTTTTGACTGCAGCTGTATGCACGATGAACATCTGTCAGGTTTACATATTACTTTGTGTGCTCGAGTTTTCATCCTAGAGCTTTGGGACTTTGTATCCACGCAAACTATTTAATTCTTGGATTTCTAAGGCTATTTCTTTTTGTTACACTTTTCACAGCAAGAAATTTTCCTCTTCAGTTAAGGCTCATTCTACTAGAGCTGTGGCTTCTTCTGGTGTTTTTTTCAAGGGCTTAGATACTAATTCTATTCTTGAAGCAGATACCTGGACTTCGGTGCATACCTTTACCAAGCACAAGTTAGATGTTGTATCTAGAACTAGGGTTGGTTTTGCTAGTGCTGTTCATGGCTTTTTAGGGTACTCTTCTACCCCTTCCCTAGTTTCCTCTTGAGCTTTGGCACTTTCCCACATGTTAAGAACACTGCAGCAGTGAAAGTAAGGACATAGCTCAGTTGGGTAAAATCTTACCATAATGTGGATGTCCTTGCCTTCACTGCTGCAGTATGCACTCCCTCCTCCTTCCCGCTAGTCCTTTGTCTTCCTGGACGTAGAGATTACCTCTTGGAATTCCTTCAACTGGTGTCCCTACTGGGGCAATTAGTTCTGACTATGACAGGCCTGACATCACCTTTATGCCCTATGCTACACAAGGGGCGTTTGGGGTGGCACTCTGCGTACCTTTAAAGCAACAGGAGTCTTTGGTAGACTAGCCAGATGTTGAGCTTCCACAGCAGGGAATCCATTATGTTAAGAATACTGCGGCAGTGAAGGCAAGGACATCTACAGTTATGGTAAGATTTTAGACTTTCCCCATTTCATATATCCCAGTACTGGTACCTGAAAATCTAAGGGATGAAGGTGCTGGGTCCAACAATTCAAGTATCACTGAATTTTTCTCGTATGTAGTCTGACTAGTGGTATCATGAGGATCATTAATGCCACGAGGACTAGAATTTTGAGGAACTCTCTTGCAATGGCCACATCTAAAAAAGAGAGAAATCCAAGAAAATATTCTATATCAGAACTTATGTCTTAACAGGAAGGCCATCCTTTTTACTGGGTCTATTCAGCCCCACAGGAAAATAATTCACTGAGAGGGTACGAGGAAGGACGTTTGAAGGTTCACTTTGAATACCAAGTGGGAAAGGAGGGATGCAGCCCTGTCTAAAGACTCCAAGCACCTGAATACAGAATTTGCATAAATCAGCAAGTTGTCTAAATAAGGAAAAATGTGGATGCCTACAGTTCTTTAATAGGCTACCCCTGTGAGCGGACACTTGTAAACATTCAAGATCCAGTAGATAGCCTAAAAAGTACCCAGAAAACTGATAATGTAAGCAAGACACAGCAAATCTCAAAATTTTCCTGAAATTGGGAGCAACAGGAATGTGCTAAGTGTCCTTCAGATCTAGAGTCTTCATGAAACATTGTCCGGAGAGAACACTAGGACCAACTGTAAAGGTCAGCATTTTGATTTTCAGAACTTTTACAAATATACTTAGAAAGACAAATCTAGGATGCGTCTCCAGGAGAGCTCCTGTTTTGGTACCAAAAAATAAAGTAAAATCCTTCATCTTTCTGTATATCACAGTCACTGGTTCTAAGACCCCTGCATCTACCATTTGATGGAGCACTGGAGGAAACAGCTCCGTCTGGTCTGGTGGGTGTGGGGAAATTTTTGTGAAAGGGGGGGGGCTTTACTACCAAGTGCATCCTCTCCAAATTATTCTCAGAACCCATTTGTCTGAGACTATATGCAGCCAGGCTAGAGGGTTGAGAGATAGCCAAGGAAAGAAGGAAGGGAATGGAGGGTGGGAGGTGAGGACAGGGTGCTCTGTGACTCTGCATAGTCAGGCCTTAGCAGGGGGGTTGATCCTTTTTAGAAAATAGCCCCTATTGTTTGGTTTTGAATTATCATCTTCCTGCCATTCCTTTTGGATCCCTCAACTTTTGCTCAGCTGGGATGTTTGTTTGTGCTGCCCCTTGAAGGAAGACACTTTCTTTACGGTGAACCTGAGTACATGAAATATCACACAGATGTCATGCAATAATTTACCTCAGTCATCCCACTGTTTAAGAATCTGTTTAACAGAGGACCCAAACACCATGCATTCAAAATTTCGGCTTTTAAATCAGAGAAATTCAGACTACATAACCAAGCACCAATCTGTACATTCAAGCACTTCTCTTAAAAGGATGTTTTGGAACCAAGTCAAATTAGAAAATTTAATTAACACAAGACTTCTGTTCTGCAAGTAAGGATGCAGCAAAGTCATCCAAATTGTACACGCACTTTAAAATAAATTTCCACATACAGCCTTTATAATTTAACATTCTAAAGGCCTAACTACTAGAAAAAGACATCCTTTCAACCTAAACATTTATTTTCCCTCTATCACAGAACGCTGAATTAGATGAGGTAAGGACTTAGAGCAGGCAGCTGGGGAAACGGCAGTCAGGCCAGCAGTCAAATGAGAAAAAAGATCTTGCGTGCCAGAGGATATTTTCTCTGAATCTTAAGGACTGCAGGATTTATCTGTTTGTATTTGTTTTCTGGGTTAGGGGTTAGCTCCCATAGAACTTTTTTGGACTCAGCCTGAGAGCAGTGACTTGCTCAGAGTCGCACAGTTTGGCAATTGAGGCAGAGGGAATCAAAGCTTGCATCACTGGATCACAGGAAACAAATCGTTAACAGCTCCTTAATCCTCAAAGCCAACTGCCTAACAATTTGATGGAATAAATACTGATATCCTGCAGAAAGCTTTATAAACATCTTCCAAGGTAGGTAAGAGAATAGGGAGAGCCACAATACTGGAGATCTAGTCCTATATAACAAGGTAATATTCCCTGTCTAACTCTGGGGTAGTTCCGGACTGCCAGACTTAGTGATTTTTTTTTTTTTTTTGCTTGGGAGCAATCATATGAAGAAAAGTGAACACCTTTTTGGACTTAAGCTCAGGCTGACCTTCAGAAGAATCAGACTGACTGGACTCTCTCAACTAGGAAAATCACCACTGTCATGCTCTGAAACAGAAATGTCTCTAGCAAACTAGTGCTACAGCCATGTATGGGAACACAGCCACCAAAATTAGCCATCTGCAGAACAGTCTTAGCCAAAAAAAACACATCAGCCTTATTAAAAGCTAAAATCTGATTATAAGCTGTATGATGAAGCTTCCATTTCCTTCTTTTATGAACTTCACTACTACATTAAATATCTGGGGAAAGAGTATTATGTCTGACAAGGGATCTCTTACCCCGAACTACTCCTACATCTAAGGGGTTTGAGTTCTCGCATACCTGTACCATGTACTGGAACAGCCCCAGAGTATGCGTCTAAAGCCCTTTCCACAGTGGCTGGCAAAACTACACCTGGCAAAGACGGGACAAAAGTTAGGTAGTATGCAGACCGAGCAGTGGCCCTGACAAAAATAATTAACTGGGGGATAAGGCATATTTTTATTTTTTTTATTTTTAGTTGCAACTGGCTTGGACGGAAAAGAAGTACCAGAGTTAGGACTTATCAAGTCAGGGAGAATACCAGTCAGAATAACAAATTGGCAGTACTGGATAATATGTCACAAGCATGTAAAAGTTTAGTAATATGCATGCCCACACACGACTAAACTCTGCCAAACTGTGCTACTATCACAAAAAAAGTTTGAAATGTGTTCAAAATTCTTTTGCAACTGACAGAAGTTAAAGAATTTCCAGTTCACAAAGTCCAAACACCCATGTACCATGTAACCAATGTGCCAAACCACTGTTGACATTAGCTCCACAAACTTTAACCATGTTAAACTGCCACAAAATAATTTTAACTAATTTAAACTATATTTTCTTGTCAGAGAGTAAAATCTCCACAGTACATTCAAATAGCTTCACTCATGGTAAAACTACGATCCAATGTTAAGAATACACAGAGCAGACACACACACACACAGTAAATAATGTTCAAATGATGAAAAATGCAGGTTGTGGAATATTTCGCTTTATTTTCAACTTCTGGCAAGAGAGTAACAGTAAAGACGAGCCCTAGTGTGTAACACAAATATATACATTGCACTGAGAGAAACACTGAAAATTTCCTCAGAAACAATAAAAACAAAACAAAAAAAGAAGTTATATACTTACCATAACTTTCCATCTGTGTTGTACATTTTCAATCTTCCTCAACCTGTAGGTTTAGATCCGAACCTTGGATCTGACTTGGCCACTTTTTTTACAGCTTAGGATTAGACCCTCGAGCTCCTCCCTTGCTTATAAAGCCCCTATCTTCCAAATTACCCCAGATCGAGTTTGCTGCAACTGTATTATCAAATATATAACATTATGGAAGAGAAGTATCCTAAGACAGAGAGCAGATAGAAATAGGAACTCAAAAGGAACAGTGGTTCCTAGAACACCTCTGCAAATCTTCCCAGAAGGGACAGGGGGTGGAGAGGGGGACATATTATACTCCAAGCAGTAAGCCAGAAAAAATCAGCACTGGATCCTGCAAATAATCAGAAGACTTTCTTCTTTAGATGGCTGAAAAAGACTGAACACATTATTCAAGCAATAGTTAAAGGCTTCCCACTCAGGATATACTCAGCCAGTCAGCTGTCACAGGAAGAGGGAGGGAGGGGAGTCTCAGCCTTTGAAAGCTGGCCAGTACTAGTTTAACTTTGTAGATAACACAAAAACTCACTCAGGCAGTGAAAATGAGGAAAGTACAGTTGTGTACACTTACCATAAATGTAGATGTTAGAGTGTATGCACTGTTGCAGTCATTACATTTGGGTTATCTGCTTGCAGTAGCTCTCAGTCGGCCTGGTCAACAAAGTCTTGGGTCCTGCGTCAGTTGCTGTCCCTTCTTCCATGACATCAGGTAGAATGGGGTATAAAACATGCAGCCGACGCCATTACATCAGTTTTTATTGCCCCAGAGGTCAGGTGCCCCCCTAATGGGAAGCAATTAAATCTATAATACAAGGATATACCTCCAACAAAAAAGCAAATACACCAAAAACCTTTTTGAGCATAGTAAGTGAGAGAAAAGGTATAGCCAAAAGAAGAAAGGGGCTGGAGGGAGGGTAACCAGGACTGCAACAGTGAATACACTCTAACATCTACATTTATGCTAAGTATACACAACTGTACTATGTTCTTCGTGTTTCACTGTTGCAGTCATTACATTTGGGTAGATTCCCAAAGCTAAGGTTGGGAGGAGGAATTTAAATAGAATTAGGACCAGCTATAAGGCCCTGCTAAACTGCAGTGGCAAAACCAGCTCTGGATTTAGAGAAAATTGGCAAATGATGAAAGTATGTATAGAACTCCATGTAGCAGCTTCTAGGATGTCTCTTGTAGGGACACCCCTGAGAAAGGCTGTAGAGATAGATGCAGCCCTGGATGAATGGGGTCTGACACCCACTGGGATAGGTTTTCCACAGTGCTTACAGCAGAAATGAATGCAGTGGCCTATCCATTTTGAAATGGTTTGCTTTGAAATAACTTTCCCCTCTGTCCCTGCAGCAAATGCCACCAGCAGTGTAAGACTTCCTTTGAGGTTTAGTCCTGTCCAAGTAGAATCTAAGTTGTCTGTGCACATCTAATGAGTGCAGTATCCGTTCCCCTTTGTTCTGTGGGTTGGAAAAGATGGTAGGCAAATGAATGGACTGATTAAGAGCCACACTGGATACCACCTTGGGCATGAATGAGGGACTGGTTCTGAGGGACACCCTGTCCTCATGAAAAATAATGAAAGGCTCCAATGCCATAAGAGCCTGCAACTCTGATACCCTTCTAGCAGAAGTGATTGCTAAAAGGAAAGCTGTTTGCAAGGAAAGGAACTTTAAATCTGCAGTAGCAGCTGGCTCGAAAGGAGGAAGAGAGTTTCTTCAAGACAAAGTTAAGGTCCCAGGCTGGAGTTGGAGCTCTCCTCGGTGGCCTTAAATTTCTAGCCCCTCTGAGGAACTGCTTGAGCAGTGGGTGAGAGAAGAGGGGAGGCTCTGTGCTATAATGAGCTGAAATGGCTGAGCCATGAACTTTGATGGAGGAAAAGGACAAGCCCTTATGAAGCATCTCAGTCAAACATTGTAGAATCTGAGGTAAACTGGGCACTGCTGCGCTCATCCCTTGAGATTGGCTCCAGGTACAAAATCTTTTCCATTTTGCAGCATCAGATTTTCTAGTACTAGGCCTCCTAGTCTCTAAAATGGTATCCATCACGGATTACTGAGGGGTGGTAAAGGAGAAATTAGGTGATTAGCCAGGCTGCTAGGTTCAGGGTTTGCAGCTGAGGGTGCAGAATCTGGTTCTCCTGCTGAGACAACAGGGAAGTAGTCTGAGGCAGGTGCCATGGGGCCAAGCATGATGCACTGTGCAGGAGGGGGTACCACTGTTGGCGTGGTCAGTCTGGTGCAATTAAAAACATCCTTGGCTTGTCCTGTTTGATCTTTAGTAGTACCTTGGAGAGCAGAGGCAGAGGAGGAAAGGCATAAACTGATAGGTTTTTCCAGCTAAAGGATAGAGCATCCACTTTCCAAGCTAGTTTGTGGAGAATCCTTGTGCATAATTTGTCCAATTGATGGTTCGGGGGGGGGGCAAACAGGTCTATATCTGGGCTCCCCATTTGCTTGTCAACATGCTGAAAATCCTTGGCTCCAGTTTCTACTCGTGTGGGTCCATGAGGTTTCTGTTTAGTCAATCTGCCAGTGTATTTAGTATTCCTGGTAGGAATTGAGCTTGTAGATTCACTTGGTAGCTCAAGGCTGTGTTCCACAATGCCATGGCTAGTCTGCAGTGGGGGTAAGAATGTGTACCCCCCCTGCTTGTTTATGTACCACATGACCATGGTGTTGTCCGTCTTTACCATTAGCTGTCCTTGAAGGCTGTCAGAGCATTCTGTACAGCTAACATTTCCTTTTGATTTATGTGTAGGTGCATTTGACTTGGGTTCCATTTGCCATGAATGCACTTCCCTGCCAGGTGAGCCCTCCATGCATAGTTTGTGTCGGTTAAGGTTTGGGTGGCAGGGGGTAGTGTGAATGGTAGTCCCTTGTTTTGTGGCAGGCCTTGGCCCACCAAAGGAACTCTAGGCGTAGACAAGGTATGATAGGAATCATAGCTTCTAGATCCTGTGAATATTGACACCATAGGCTTTTGGGATACCACTGCAGTTTCCTCATATGCAGCTTTGCATACGGAATTAGAAGAATGCAGGAGGCCATGAACCCTAAGGCCTGCAGTATTTGCCTTGCAGATAACTGGGTTTTTGTGGCCACTTGTTCGAAGTAGGTTGTCAGATGAGTCCGTTTCTCTGGCGTGAGGAAAGCCATCTGGGAAGTTGTATTCAAGCTTGCTCCCAGGAATATAATTTGTTGACAGGGTACCAGGTGTGATTTCTTTTCGTTTATGGTGTACCCCAGACAAGTCAGTACCCTTTGAACAAAGGTCAGATGATTCAAAAGTATGTCCCGGCTTTCTGCCTGAATTAGACAATCGTCCAGATATGGATATATTTGAATATTTCTTTGCCTGCAGAATGCAATGACTGGAGCTAGGCACTTTGTGAATACCCTGGGCGCAGTAGATAAGCCAAAGGGTAGTGCAGAGAACCGATAGTGCATCTTGCCTGCTTTGAAGCGTAGGTATCATCTGCAAGACTCCCGGATAGGGATGTGCAGGTATGCTTTTTTAAGTTTAGTGTTGCCAACCATGCATCTTTGCCTAGCATAGGAAGCAGCTGAAGAGTCAGCATCTTGAATTTTGGAATCAGCAGAAAGGTATTTAGCATAGAAAGGTCCAGGATAGGACACCATGCATTGCCTTTTCTGGGTACCAGAAAAATTCTTGAATAGAAACCTTGTCCCTTTTCCTCTTCTGGTACCAACTGAAAAACCCCCATGCTTAAGAGAGAGTACACTTGATTTTGGGCCTCTGCCCACTGAACTGGGGGTAGTTCTGGCCACCCACTTGGTGTTGGTAAGGTGTGGAAGTGAAATCTGTACCCATGGGACACTATTTAAAACCCATTTGTCCTGGGTAATGAGTTCCCAGTTTCTGGCCTGCAGACCAATTTTTCCACCTAAAGGATCATTCGGTTGGGAAGTGCTTGGAAGTTTTAAAAGCAAGTCATTGAGACAGTTTTCCATAGGGGGGAGTCTTACTACTCCCTGATTTGGTTACAGAAACCCCCCACTGCTTAGTCTTGTGTGTTCCCTGGTACTGAAACCTGAGGTTTCTGCTGTACTTCGGTTTGGCTCAAGAAGACCTGGAAAGGATCGATTCTTAGAGGGCCAATGCCTACTAAATCTAGGAGGCTGAACATGCAAGAAATATTCAACAGTTTGCATATATTTAGCTTTATCTTCCATCTTTTTAAGAACTTCCTCAGCCTTGTTGACAAACAGGTGGTCCTGATTTAAGGGAGCATCCACCAATTTAGCTTTAACATGATCAGGCAAAGATTGCTCCTTAAGCCAAGTATGCCTTCTGAGCACAGACGCAGTAACAGCAGCCCTGCAAGAGGCCTCCAATGAATCAAATCCACATTGCAAAGTATGTTTTCCAACCCATTCAGCAGAAAGCATTAAATCCTGCAATTCTTTATTTTCCGCACAGTCAGGAATCAGCATCATTTTCTGTTTAAGCAATCCAATAACATGTTGGTGATACTTTAACATATGAAACTGGCAGTTAGGCCCTAATGGCCAAGGTTGCAGAAGTGTAAACCTTCTTATCCCATCTTTCCAGTGCCCTGGAGTCTCTATCACAAGGGGTAGGATTTTAAGCAGTAGAAGCCTCAATGCCCTTGGGTCCCTATGAAATAGTCTCTGGATCCGCAATAGGATTTTTAAAAAGGAACTTGCGTGAATCAGGAACCCTGTAATATCTGTCAGGTTTTCTCAGAGCAGGTGGCAAAGAATCAGGTGCCAAATTAGATTCCAAAAAAGCATCAACAATGTCTAGTACAGGAGGAATAGCTAAAAGGCCAATGCTGAGGCAGGATCAAGAAATCCCTAAGCCTTTTTTTTAATCAGAAAAATCCTGGCTTTCCCAGTAGAAATGCTCCCTTAGAGTATGTAAGGTTTCACCAAAAGAAAAATCCTCTGGAGGGGAAGCACAGGGAATAGAATCCTCTGCATCAGAATCCTCTCATAAGTAGATAAGGGCAAACCCCAGATCATCAGAAGAATCAGAAAATTCGGAATCCTGGTCAGAAGATTCATAAACAACTTCAGTCCTAGGTCTCTTAGAAGGGAGAGGTTGGCTTCCCCTGATTAGAGTTATAAGATCTTCAGCCATTCTTGTCATTTGCTTTTTAGGCATAGAGGCCTGAGCATGCGGCCTGGGCATCGGTTTTCTAGGCATGGTTCGAGATTTAAGCCTAAATGAAGAAGGAGGCGTTGGTTTAATATGCAAGTCCATAGGCCTGAATACACCCTCAGAAGCCGGTGCCTGCACAGCGGCTCCAGACCCATCCAAGGTAGAGACATCCACAAGTTCCATAGTTGAAGCATACTGGACTCCGAATGGGTCTCAGTAGAGGCCTGCAAATCAGAAGCAGCGGGTATCGGGGGCTGCGAAAGCACCTCACAGAGTACTGGCTAACTGGCAAATGTATTAGGAGAAGCGTTGTCGGCAGTTTGGGACCTCGGCGGCCTGTCTCTGTCTTTATCTTTGCATTTTTTCGAAATCCCAGTAGTTGGATGGCTAGCCGACGACATTTCTGGATAATTAAACTGAGAACCGAAATATTTAGAGGCAAAAATATACAGACGACGGATAGTGTGCTAATTAAATAAAGCACAAAACCGACAGCAAGGTACGTCGTGTTCAGGGCCTAGGCAAGGAATACAGTACAAATGAAAATCTTTATGAGGTATTTGCTTTCCACAAGTAATGCAATCATTAACTTTTACTGACATCGGTAAGGAGCAAGAAAAAGGTTTCCCCAACGGGGTACTTATCTTTAGTTGAAGACTTCAGTTCTGAAACTTGAAAATTTCAGGAGTTGGCTGACCAGCACTTGCGAAAGTACAGCTGATTGTTTTTCTGGGACAGTAGTGGTCTTTGAGGCAAGGTCCAAGCTGGATACAAGTTCCTTAGGATTGGGTACCAGTATTGGCAGGGCTAGTCTGGGGCAATTAATATCATCTTTGGCTTCTCTTGTCTGACTTTTAGGAGGACCTTGGGTAGAAGAGGCAGAGGAGGAAAGGCGCAAACTGATATGTTTTTCCAACTGAAGGACAGGGCGTCCACTTTCCATGCTTGTCTGTGATAAGTCCTTGTGCAGAATTCTTTCAATTGATAATTTTGTGGAGAGGCAAATAGATCTATGTCTGGGCTCCCCCATTTCTCTGTTAACATGCTGAAGACTTGTGGATTTAGTTTCCACTCGTGAGGATCCATAAGGTTTCTGCTTAAATCGTCTGCCAGAGTGTTTTGTTTTTCTGGCAGGAATTGAGCTTGAAGATGTGCTTAGTAGGTCAAAGCTGTGTCCCACAGTGCCATGGCTAACCTGCAAAGGAGGTAGGAGTGTGTGCCCCCTTGCTTGTTTATATGACTGTGGTGCTGTCCGTCTATCAGTAGTTGTCCTTGATGAAGTAAGTCCTTGAAGGCTGTTAGGGCATTTTGAACAGCTAGCATGCTAGCATCTCTTTCTGGTTGATATGTAAATGCATTTGGTTTGGTGCCCATATGCCCTGAATACATCTTCCTGCCATGTGAGCCCCCCAGGCATAATCTGATGAGTCTGCTAAGGTTTGTTTGGCAGGGGACAGGGTGAAGGGCCGTCCCATGTTTTGGTGACAGGCCTTTGCCCACCATAGAAACTCCTGTTGCAGGCAGGGAATGAGAGGAATCATTGTTTCCAGACTGTGTGAATGTTGACTCCATAAATTTTTAGGTACCATTGAAGTTTCCTCATATGCAGTCTTGCATATGGAATTAGTAGGATGCAGGATGCCATGAAGCCCAGAGCCTGCAGAATTTGTTACCATCAGTTTGAAGTAAGTAGTCAGTTGTTTTTGTCTGGCGCGATGTAAGCCATCTGGGCAGTTGTATTCAAGCTTGCACCCAGGAATGTTATCTTTTGAGAGGGTACCAGTTGTGATTTCTTTTCGTTTATTGTGTACCCTAGGCATGTTAGAAGCCCTTTCACAAATGACAGGTGTCAAAGAAGAGTGTCCTTGTTCTCTGCTTGAATGAGACAGTTGTCCAAGTAAGGATATATTTGTATACTTCTTTGTCTGCAAAATGCAATTACTGGTGCCAGGCACTTTGTAAAGACCCTGGGCAAAGTAGATAAGCCAAAGGGCAGTGCAGAGAATAGGTAATGCATTAAGCCAGCCTTGAATCGGAGGTATCCTTCTGCATGATTGTCTTATTAGGACAGTCACCAGCCAAGCATTCTTGTCCAGCATGGGCAGAAGCTGCTGCAAAGTCAGCATTTTGAATTTTGGAATGTCCAGGTATGTGTTCAAAATTGATAAATCCAGTATTGGCTGCCAGGCCTTGTCCTTTCTGGGTACCAAGAACAGTCTTGAGTAAAAACCTTGTCCTTTTACCTGTTCTGGTACTGTCTGAATGGCCCCCATATCCATGAGGGACGTAACCTGTTTCTGTGCCTCTGCCCACTGATTTTTTTGGCAGATCTGGCCAACCACTTGCCATTGGCAGAGTGTGGAAATGGAATCTGTATCACTGTGATACGATGTTTAGTACCCACTTGTCCTGGGTTATTAACTGCCAATTCTGAGCAAAAAGTGCTAATTTTCCCCCCTATGGGTGCTGCCAAAAGATAAGTGCTTGGTGTAGGCAGAGGGAAGTCATTGGGATTGCTTTCTGTAGGTTTGCGCTTTATCTCCTCCAGATTTGGAGGTGGATGTGCCCCATTGCTTTGACCTGTACGAATCTTGCGCCTGGTATCTGGAACCCTTAGAGAGTCTGGATTTGCCCCTTTAAGCTCTGTCTGACACAAGAAAGGACCAATTTTTTGTAGGCCAGTGTCTACTGAATCTTGGTGTCTGCACTTGTAAGAAGTCTTTAACAGTTTGCATAGACTTAGCTTTGTCTTCCATTTTCTTTAAAACCTCTTCTGCCTTAATACCAAACAGAGAATCATGCTGTAAAGGTGCATCTAGCAATTTAGCTTTAACATGATCAGGCAAATGTTGTTCCTTTAACCAGGCATGCCCCTTAATCACAAATCCAGTAACTGCGGCCCTGCAGGAGGCCTCTAACGAATCAAAACCACATTGCAAAGTATGCTTTCCAACTTGTTCAGCTGCATGCAATAATTCCTGCAATTCTTTATTTTCTGCACATTCTGAAATCAACATCATTTTCTGTTTCAGCAATCCCATAACATGTTGTTGGTACTTAAGCATATGAAATTGACAGTTTAAGGCCCTGATTGCCAAGGTTGCATTAGTATAAACCTTTTTTCCACCATCTGTCCAGTGCCCTTGAATCTCTGTCAGAGGGGGTAGGATTTTTAGCTGTCGAGGCCTTAACTCCCTTTGGACCCTGTGAAATAGTTTCAGGATCAGCAGCAGGGTTTCTAAATAAAAATGTATGAGAGTCAGGGACCCTGTAATATCTGTCAGGCTTACTGGGAGCCGGAGGTAAGGAGTCAGGGGTCAAGCTAGACTCCGAAAACACATCATCCACAATGTCTAAAACAGGGGGAATGGCTAAAGGCCTGTGCTGAGGGAGAAGGAAATCCTGGAGCCTCTTTTTTGATTCCGAAAAGTCTTGACTCTCCCAGTGAAAATACTCCCTCAAAGTATGCAAGGTTACTCCAAATGAATAATCCTCAGGAGGAGATGCAGATGGAATAGACTCCTCAGCATCAGAATCCTCATAGGGAGGCATAGATAATTCCTGATCAGAATAGGAATCAGAAGAAATAGAAACCTGATCTGAAGATTCATAATCCATGTCTTGCCTCTTATCTGGAGGGGGATGGGTACCCCTGATCAAGGTAATAAGGTCTTCAGCCATTTTGATCATCTGTTTTTTAGGCATAGAGGCCTGTGCACGTGGCTCAGGCGTCGGTTTTTTTGTTTTAGAAGTTGCTTCTGTCTTCGGTTTTGCAGCTGTCGTCTGTTTGATATACAAATGTTGAGGTCTGAATACATCCTCAGAAGCCAGTGCCTGCTCAGAGGCTCCGGACCCATCCTAGGAAGATACTTCTGTCAGTCCAATACCTTGAGTATCTTGCGGCATGCCGGACTCCACATGGGTGTCGGTAGAGGCCTGTGACTCTAAGGTATCGGGGGCTGCGAAAGCACCTCACTGAGTACTGGCGAACCCGCGACTGGCTTAGGAGAAGTTTCGCCGTCGGTTTTGGATCTCAACTGCCTTTCTCTGTCCGACTACATTTCTGGGTAGTTAAATCTGTTTCCAAAATATTTTGATGCAAAAATATACCAACGCTTAATAGTGCGTTGGTTAAATCTAGCACAAAACCGACAGCCAGGCACGCTGTGATCTGGGCCTAGGCAAGGAATACAATATAAATGGAAATCCTTATGAGGTATTTGCTTCCCACAAGTAATACAATTATTAACGTTTTCTGACATCGGTAAAAAGCAAGAAAAAAGTTTCCCCAATGGGATACATATCTTTAGTGAAGACTTTGTTTCTGAAACTCAAACTCGAATATTTCGGAAGTCAGCCGACTGGCACTTGTAAAATGCTTCTGCTTCAGGCACTGCACAGCAAGAAAGACTGATGTAATGGCATCGGCTGCATGTTTTATACTCCTGACGACCTGACGTCATGGAAGAAGGGACAGCAACCGACACAGGACACAAGACTTTGTTAATCAGGCTGACTGAGGGCTACTGCAAGCAGATAACTGAAATGTAATGACTGCAACAGTGAAACACAAAGAACATCATCTTGATTATCACTCTACTCCCACTATGTACGTTCATGTTTTGTTTTTTTGTTTTTTTATTAATTAATCATACTGGCCATCACATTACCTAAACAGGTCACAAATTAAGTAAATGGAACATAAACAAATGTATCATATATAGGCTACCTATACATTTACTTAAAACATTACTCTGCTGCTCTCCTCACGGACGTTATTTAACTCGCCACAAGATGGAGTTCTGATATGGTTTCATCTTCAGATACATTTATTTATTATGTATTGCATACATTTTTTTTTTAAATATAGGTTTTATTTTCACATTAGTCTTACTATACTTGCTTTGTTGCTGTAAAATACATTTACTATGAAGTTTCTGTTGTCTCAATGGCTATTAATCAGATATGACTGTTTACAATATGTACTTTTTTTTTTCTTGGCAACTCTATCTGCTAGGCAATCAGGCCCCCTACATTTAATTATGGGCTCCTCATGGGGGGGGGGGGGGGGGCAGCCATCACGATAACATTAATTACCTGCGAGGTTAAAAATGACTGCAGAGCCATCATCCAGGCAGACATCAGGGTCTCACCACTGGCCCCAGGAGCTCTTAATATCGCTCAGTAGCTTTCGTGGAACACTAGGCTTTTATAGTTAAATACTAGGCAGTCTGAAGATTATACGCCTAGCCAATAACCATACAGTGACTATAGGTGAGAATCAAACTCTGTGCCTTGTGTTCATGAGGTATACATCTTAACCATTATGCCAACCCCCCAACCCCAGTGCATGACAGAAGAGCACATAAGCTCCAATTCAAGACAGTCAATTGAATTATGTGACTATGCCATAGCTGCACATCCCTCTAGCCTGAACTCTATGGGATGAACCACCCAGCAACAAGCGGTACCCCCCCCCCCAGGATGAGAGTATGACACTCACTCCTATCCTTCTACCCCACTCACTCCAGCTGCTGTGACCAGTAGTTAATGTAGATTGTCCATGACACAGGTTTTTATCCCTCTGTGCCACAGAAAAGGACTGCTTTTTTGACAATTGTGTGTAGAGGATGTCAGAAAAACCTTATCAACTAGGAATCAAGTTTGCATTGATGTTTATATATGTATAATGCTCTTTGCTAACTGCATCTAAAACTCGTCTTTAATTTGGTCACAGGAAGCCTTTAAAGCCTAGTTAAGAATGTAATGTCAGTATGCATTTAGATTTTCACCAAAGGCACAAAATAGTTTTAATTTGTGGTTTTGTTAGTTCACTTGTTTATTTAAGAAAGGTCTACACTGCTACTCTTTTTCTCTAATAAAACTGTCCTGTATTTCTGGGTAACACACAAAGTATTGAAAACGGATTGTTTTATTAATAAAAACATGTAAATAAGACATTGAGAAGATACAGGAAAATGGTACAGAAGTTTGAACAGCAAATGATTAGGAAAAACTACAGCTACTGTGAATTGTAGTTTTAGTGGGCAAGAGGAGAGAGAGTAAGGACAGAGTCGTGATTACCTGCCTTTCCAGGGCTACGATCCATTAAGTCACACAGACACTCAGGTCATCAAACCACAGGTACCAGTATGACTCTTGTCACGGTCCACATGGGTGTTAATGACAAAAAGAGGTACCAACCTTGACTATATGAAGCAAGACATGTTCGAGCTTGTTGATTGTGCGTCTCAGGCAGGTAGGTGTGAGCCTAGCATGGAGCAGTATACTTCCTTCTCCACGGATGATGCCCCTTTACAATCAGAAAATGATTGATTTTAACAACTGTTTTAGCTTTTGGTGTCAATCCAAGAGGGTACAATGTTTGACAGCCTGGGAAAACAAGGTTGACAGACCACCCTGCTTTGCCTGGGATGGTCTGCACTTATCCCCACTAGGCTTTTGGATATTGGGAAAGACCTTTTCCACCCCTAGTGCCTTTTCTAGGCAATGCCATACTGATAACCCTTCCAACTTAATGGAATCTATGAAGGAATATCTGAAGGTGGTACTACTCAATGCTAGAAGTCTTAACAATAAAACCCACTCCTGCAAGCCTTCCTCTCCCTGGTGAGTGTAGTAATGGGAGACGTGGTTTAAAGTCACGGAAAGTACTCCAGCAGTGGAAGGTTATAATGCCTTTCACACCTTTAGATCAGCTACTACACAAGAGAGCACAAAAGCAGGAGGAGTCTCTGTTTATATTAAAAACAACCTCACATCCAGACTAGTTCAAGTGCATGACCCATTGGAATTCATACATGTGCAAATCATCATAAACAGGGTCTCATAACACATCCTTGAAACCTACAGGTCCACCTCCATGTCCCAGGAAACCCATACGACCTATCTCAATGTACTAGCATCCCTCACCGTTCAAACCCAATACGATCTTCACAGATTGCTCAACTACATGCCCGGTGATTCCTATATTTCATTAATACCAACATCCTGGAACAGTTGCTCCATTATCCAACCAGGGGTACAAACATACTTGACCTTGTACTCAAACATGAGGGAGCGATATTCTGCACCCAAAGTAATGTCCTCACTCATCAGGTCAGACCATAATTATTATTTGAAGCAATACTGCCTTAAGTCCAGGAACCCAACAAAACCAAAGATCTTCAGGAACTATTTCAAAGCCAACCTCTCTACCAAGCGACACCTTAGCTAAATTTCAAGCACCCCCCAAACCCAGTAAACACCACAGCATGTGCTGAGCCATTTGCAAAATCCCTGTACAGCCATAACAATAGCTATAATGAGCGAGCTGTGCCCACTTGTATTAAGAAGATGAACTCAAATGATAAGCCACCCTGGTGAAATTACAATATAGGATCTCTTATATAACAATAGAAAAAAATCTTGGTCAAGCCTAGGAGAATCTAAGCCCAACATACTAAACCCCTCCTGGTCCAATCTAAACAGGCAGTCAAGACAGCTAAGTAACACCATCAAGGGTTACATCTGAAGAAAAAAAAATAGCTTCTCAGGCAAAGGATAACCACAAAGCCTACTACAGTTATGTGTGTAACCTCGAGGAAAAAGGGCAACAATACACAAAACATATTGCAAATGGTACCATCCACAATGAACCAGAGGCCGCTGCCACCTTTTTGGCTGACAGGTTCAGCTCAAACTTCTCCCCACAGTCCCCCTGATAGTCCAAAGGAAATATCACATACCACAATCTCACCAACCATTACTAGGGAAGAGGTCTTCAACGTACTTTCCAAGGCCAAATACAGTGACTCGATGGGCCTCGATAACATTCTGGGATGCTTAATAAATAGCAGAATAGCATGAAAAAAGAAATTGTGCTCTTACCATAACGTTTAATCTGTGTTGTTCATCTTCATTTCTTTTAACCTGTGGGTATGAACTTCGATCCTCAGAACTGACTGGCCACTTTTTTTTTTTATACAGCTTGAACTTACTCACTTGAGCTCCTCCTTACATTCAAAATGCCCCACTCCCCCAACGTACTTCAGATACCAGTCTGCCAGAAAGCAGACCAATGGCTACCAGAAAGTGGTTGGTACAGATTGCCCACTGCCAAACCCGGACTGCTTCTTGACATAAGGGATAGGATCTGGTACCTCCTTGTTTGTTGATGTACCAAACTACTGACATGTTGTCCGTTTGAATGGCAATAGTCCCCAGAGGTAGAAAGCTGTTGAGTTCTTGAAATGCTGTAAGAACCGCTCTCATCTCCAGTACCTTGGACTGTTCTACCCAGAAAATGCTCCAGCCCCCCAGCTGGGAGGCATCTGTGGTCAACGTGGCGTTTGGGGATGGAAGGAAGAATGGAGTCCTTGAGTAACATCTGTGGAGTGAAGCCATCAAGGCAGAGATTCCTTACACACTCGTGACAGTTTTATGGGAAGACAGCAAGGATTTCTGAGTAGTGACAATTGAACTGTTAAAGTCCACTGCAATATCCTCATGTGGAAACGAGCCATGGGCAGGAGAGGTACTGTGGCCACCAATGAACCCAATGGCCTGAGAACTAAACTGGTTGGAAGCTGAGGTACAGTTAGAATGTCTGATACTTCTTAGATTTGTTACACTGCCTGTTGTCAAATAAGCACAGGATGTCCTTGTATTCAGACAAGCACAACTGAAATCTATGACCTGAACTGGATCCAACTGAGATTTCTGCACGTTGACAGCTATCCCCAGAGTTGGGGCCAGCTGTAGTAAAGTAGTCTCTGACTTGAATGAGTAGATAACTGTTGGAGTGGTCAGAAGCCAGTCATCCAGATATGGAAGAATCTGGTAACCCTGCAGTCTGAGACATGCTGCCACCAATGCCAAGCATTTGGTGAACACCCTGGGGGCTGTGGTGAGACCAAATGGGGGTGACCTGAACTGGTAATGACTGGCTCCTAGCCGGAAACAAAGGAACTGCCTGGTGCATCTGTCCATTGTTCTATGGTAGCACGTGTCCTTCAGGTCCAGAGAGCACATCCATTCATCCACCTTCAAGAGAGGCAGGATGGACTGGATTGTGACCATCATGAACTTCGTGTGCTTTACCGATTTGTTCAGAGAGGTCAGATACAGAATAGGTCCTCAAGTCTCCCGTTTTTTGAGTACTAAAAAGAATCTGGTGTAAAAGCCCGATCTGACTTGATAGGGGGGACCTCCTGGATGAATCTTTTTTGCAAAAGCTTTTGTATTTGGTGTGCTGCTTCCTCCTGCTGACTGGGTGGAACATTGAGATGGTAATGTTTTTTCTTGGGAATTTCAAGAAAGGGAATCAAGTATCCTCTGGATATGATCCTTGGCACCCATTTGTCACCTGTGATGGCCCTCCCAGGCCTTCTGGGTGCAAGGAGAATGGTTCCCCGGCTGCCTCCAGAGGAGGACAGTTGGACAACTGTTCAGGATCACTAGAAGGGGCTGTCCTGAGAGGTTTCCTGTGACCCCTGATTTTGCGGACCCCTATAGCTGCTTGGGCAGTGTCTTCCATATTGATTATTTTCCCCCCTCTGCCCCAGGGTGAAAATGATCCACGAGTGTCCTGAAAAGGACCCTGCAACTTTCAAAACCACATTTTCTTTACTCCTATGCTGGTTCCTGGAGAGGGTCGTTTGTGGTGCAGAAAAATGTATTCCAGCAACAGACAAGGTCTTTCCATTCTCCTCACTCCAGGAGAGTGTCTCACGAAGAGTTGGTCCAAACAACTTTGAGCCGTCAAGGGTGACATTAATAAAGGCTTATTTGAAAGGCTCAGCAAAGTCTACACAGCCTCATCCAGGCAAGACGCCTCATGGCAATGCCTGAGCTGGCAGCCCTTCTGGTACCCTCTGGAGAGTGGGAAATCAACCTCATGGATGTATTGGCTAGTGACTATAGGGTGGCCAGTCTGCAGGAAAAGGCTTTCTGATCCCTGGCGGACATGGACCCTGAGGTCAAGCTAGAAAGTTCATTTACTAAGTCCCGTAGTAGCCTCATAGTGGGACAAACAGTTTAACCCCCTCAAGGTGAATGTGGAAGAGGCATAAACTTTTGCCAAGTCTGTCCAATAACAGAGACAGAACAGCTCTCATGGACAAGCTCCCTCTTGGTGGCTTCCACAACAACCACGGCTTCTACAGAGAAGAAAACAACTTATCTGCGGGAGCACTGAGAATCTTGTCTGCTTGTTTCGGGACTGGCTCTACTGTGTCCAGTTCCTTCCAAGTCCTGGATGACACCACCTGGTCGGCCGAGGGACGACGACACCCAGGTAGTAAATGGGCTGAACCCGAAAACCTCCCACAACAGATTCCTCATGGGAAGGGTTCTGGGCTAACCAACCACCTTTCTAATGCAGGATTTCTAAAATATCTCCGAAGGAGATCTCATCAGGTGGTGACTTTGGGAATCCTTCTCTTCCCTTGAAATCTGGGTCCATGGTAACAGATTCCATATGGGAATCAATGCGTCTCCTTTTATAAAGCCTCTTCTGAGTGATTTCCTTGGTGCGATGCCGAGGGGAGGTATCGGAAGATGCCGGAGGTTTCACCATGGGGACAGAGTGGAGGTTCTGGGGGACCAGCTGTCCATGAGGCAGACAGGAGGCCTCCGTCACCAGACAGAATGGGTGGGGGTTGTGGGAGTACTGAGGTAGAGTTTGCCAAGGGTCTCCCAGGATGGGACAGAACCCTATTCACCACTTCAAAAGCCGAAGGGCTCTGAGCCACCAAGAGCTGTCCCACAGAGGCCAAAGCCACTGGAGCGGACAACTCACGAAGAGCTTGAGCCTCCTGCTCAGAAGGGGGAGTTGGAGCCAAGCTATTAAAGGCCAAGGCTCGAAGGGGAAACTAAGGCTCCAAATGCTTCGGAGTCAACATCACCCCTCCCCCAGGAGCCAACCTAGACACACACAGAGCCAAAGCCGAAAGAGCCAAGTGGTTCGGGAAAATGGAGGCGGAGAAGAGATCATCTCTATCGGCTCTGACGGCTTAGCACTGAAGACTCTGAAATTGAGGGGCAGACTGAAGAAGGAGCCAAAGGTCAGAACGGTGAATCTCTCATGGATCCAAACATGAATGGAGCAGAAACAAGCCCTATCTAAATCTGGGTCTCAAGGAACTGCCTCGTCATTTTCCCAACATCCTTGTAAGAAAGGCTTCGGGATGGCCTGAAAGATGCCGATTATGTGGGTCTCGAGAAACTCTTGGGAGATCAGGACCGAAATCTTGGAACCTGCACTGTAGGAGCAAAGCAGAGTGCTGACACAGTAAAAGCCAGTGCCAAGTCACTCAGCCCCGGGACAAGGGAGGGTGACTTTGGTGGAGGAGAAGAGGTCGGAACGGAGCTCAGTGTTGACCGGGGTCAGTTCCAACAACTTTGGAGCCTTTTTGGGTGGCTCCCAGGATGAACGCGCAGAGGGTGCACTTCCTGCTCTCCTGGGTGTCATTAGGACTCTTAGAAGGGGGTTGAGACACTAAAGTTGACAGAAGGAGGCAGCAAACCTCTTAAGGATCACCTTACTCCACCTGTCCGATACAGCCCGGGGTGGAAGGCCTGAAAATTAACACAAGGGCTTCAAGAGGAGTAGGCTGCAAGCAATAAACACACGTCCAGTGGGCATCAGACAGGGAAATCTTCCGCCCACAGGAAGTGCATTTTTTTTTAAATCTTGAGGTTTTCCCAACACCCTTAAGAGAGAAAAATAAGAAGTAAGAGAGAGATGGGGACTAACCACAGAGACACCCAGCTAACAGTGACAAGACTGAAGTTAAGGAGAGCGACTACAACAAGTACAACTACAAGTCTTGAAAAGCAGAGGAAGAATATGAGAAAAAGAGGAAAGAAAAACACTCACAAAATCCCAATAATACAACTTTTACTGCAGGAAGCTCAAGAGCCAGGCAAACTCACTGCTGAAGCAAAGAGCGACAAACGAGATCTGAGGTACGTTGGGGAGTGGGGCATTGTGGGTATAGGAAGAAGCTTAAGTCAAGAAGCTGAAGCTGTTAAAGTGGCTGATCGGTTCCGAGAATCAGAACCAATAACCACAGGTTAATGAATGAGGACATCAGATCATGATTTCTCTGGTCCACTTGAATCAATTTTCAACTGGAGCCTACAGTCAGATTTTGTGCTCAAGAAATGGAAGATGACAATCATTCCCCTGTACAAGAGAGGTTCAACCATCAATCTGGGTAACTACAGGCCCATCAGTCTGACCAACATTATATGAATGGTCATGGAAACGCTGAACCCATTACAGTTTGGCTTTGTTCAAGGAAGGTCATGCCTATTAAATCTTGTGCACTTCTTTGAGAGGGTCACCAAAGCAATGGAGGAAGGCAAATCTGTGCACACAACTTACCTCGACCTGGCCAAGGCTTTTGATACAACAGCCCACTTGGATATTATAGACAAGCTCACTAAATTAGGTACAAACCCTTTTATCACCGAATGAATAGCCAAATGACTCTGATAGGACCCAGGAGATCAAAACAGGTGAGGCCACCTACACCAAGAGGCCCAGTCACTAGCATAGTCCCACACAGCTCATTACTGGGCCTGCTCCTTTTCAAATCTATTTCTCTGAAGTGGAAGCAAATGCCGAAGGTTTATGGCCGACCCAGTGTACACATCGTTGCAAGCTGGGGGTTATCATTAACTTCCCTACAGCTAATAGCATTCTTCAAGAAAGCATACCTCTGACTAACAAATGGTGGCAAAGTCATGGTAATTGTATCCATTGGAAAGTCAACCATCCCATCTAATTACCACGTTGATACTACAACCCTACGAGTTGAACCAGTGGTCAAAGATCTGGGTACGCATGCAGACCACAGCCTTACCTTTGACAACCACGTGGCCACAGCTGTGAGGAAATCCTTTCATGTTGTAAAACACAAGTAAGGGCACGGCATCTAGGTCCAGACAGGTCATTATCCTACTGTACTCTGCCCTTACCAGGCCAATCAGACTACAATGCTCCTTTCTGTATGTAACTGACCAAGCATATGCAGCAACTAGAATTACTTTAGAGGTTCTTTACAAAAAGAATACAAGGCGTAATGAAACCTGCCTTAAAGCCCTTTCCCTCTACTCAGTCTCCTGGAGATAGCTGAATGTTGAACTATGCTTGACTTACAAGGCATCCACAAACCCTACATTTATGAATCTCCTACATATTCATAATTCGAGCAGTACCAGAAATAAAAGGTCCAAGGCCATGAATTTTGTCTGTGACTTAAAAAGAACATGCTGGAGAGACATGTATTTCTCAGAGAATGCCCCTCCTAATGGAACAGGCTTCCCATCCATGTGAAGTTGAGTTCATTTATTAGACAATTTAAGCGCAACCTAGACCAGCTGATGGTGAATAGGAAATTCACACCAGACCTGGCACCCATGTCCCATATGAACAGAGGAAGCTTATAAATGCTTAGCCCTCAATGACACATTTGGATACAGGATGCCATTATTCTTCTAGGAAAACTTGGTTAGACTTAGAAAGGCCCCCTAGGTTGATAACCTAGTAACAAATCTATGAGAGAACCATCATATTTGCAGCATGAATAATTCAGCACTTATGTGCTTCCTTGTCTGTTAGCAGCTAATACTTTCTCTTACACTTTTGTATCGAAATGTCAAAAAAAAATGAGTTAAGTTTTTCTTTAACTTGCTTTAAATTCATGTTTTAAAGTTAATTGTTTTATGCTTTTCTTAGACATGCTGTAACAAAACACCAAAGGAAGTGGAGAGTTTCCTAACGGAAATGAGCATCCTCCTTGAAAATGTTTCAACTATCTGGTTTGACCTTGAAGATATGACATAATTCTACCTCTTCATAAATTCAGCTGGATCATAGGTGTGTACTAGGCTAATGGCCCTGGAGCCTTTACAAGCCTAGACCATAGGATTACCCTGGCATCGTGCCACCTGACCTTAGTTCAGTGTGCCTCTGTCGATTAGAGCCAATGGAGTGATCCTGATGGTGAATTTTCTACTTCCCATCTACTCAAGATTTCTCTTGAAGAGGGCCAGTGAGGTGCTTTGTTTGACAAGTATGGGAAGTCTATTCCATAGCATGGGCAGTCTCTGGATTATGAACCTGTCCCTCCAGCACATTCCGTTGGTTGTGGTAATGAGGTCGAGGTCTCTACAGTGTTTGGTGAGGAGGGATTGGGATTTCTTTAGGTGTAGCATTTCTAACACAGCTGGGTCAGACATGGCTTTGTAAGTCAAGCAGAGATCGCCTCTAAGTACGTGACATGAAACAGAGAATAGCTGGGATTTTTTTTTGAGTCGGTCCATATAGGACAAGTGTTTAAGGCATAGGATCCCCTTTGTGAGGTACTTTTTCGGCCTCTCCAGTTGTTGTAGGTGTCTAGTGAGGTACATGCCAAATGGGGCATTGTACTCTAAAATGGACCTAATGAGGGAAGACTAGAGAGAGACAAGGACTTCTTTTTTCCTGGATGGAAAACCCTTAGTAATGACACGTGCCACATAGGACTTTCTGACCACAGTGGCAATGTGGTGGTCAAAAGAAAGGCTGCTGTCAACCTGTGTCTCCAGATCTCTAATAACGCCTTCTGTGTTCAGTGGACTACCACTGATGTGGTAATTCATGGGAAACAGTTTTTTTCCCCAAAGGGGATGACGACATTGTTTGGCATTGAGCTTAAGGCCATGGTTCTGACACCAGTCGTTGGTCTCCATGAGGCCTTTCTGTAGGATGTCAACATCACTTGGGGAGTTAATAATAGCTCCCAACTTGCAATAGTCTGCAAACTTCACCCAGAGTCCCTTTGTGTCGGTCAGGACTTCAGAGAAATAAATAGATACCCAACAGGAAAGGACCCAGGCACAAACCCTGTGGGGCTCCACTCGTGACTAGTCATTAGTCTGACTTGGAGTCAGCTACTTTCACATTGTGGGTTCTATCTCTGAGCCAGTTTGCAACCCACCTAGTGATATAGGGGTTGATGCCTAGCTTACTGAATTTTTATATGATTCCTGAGTGGGAGATGGTATTAAAAGCCTTGGCCAGATCAAGGTAGGCTGTATGAACCACCTTGCCCTCATCCACAGCTCTGGTGACAGACTCAAAGAAGTTGAACAAGTTGAGCAGGCATGATCTTCCCCTCACAAAACTAAACTGTGTGGGATCCAGAGTCTGGAGATTCCTTATAGCCTTGTTTATTAGGTCCATGATGATGCGCTCCATAGCTTTGCATATCAGACTCGTCAAGCTAATGGGGAGATAGTTCCCAGGGTCTGCAGTCGCTCCTCCTTTGTGGAGAGAAATGACTGTAGCAGTCCACCATTCGGTAGGGACAAAGCCTGAGGGTGAGGTTATGATTGAACAAGGCACACAAGTGAGGTGCCAGTTCACTCTGTAGTTCATGTAGAACACAGCCAGGGATATTGTCAGGTCCCATAGAAGCTGTAATCTTGGCCTTGCACACTGCTGTTTTAACCTGTGCATCAGTAATACTGGGTGCCTGGCAATCTACTGGTATTGCGATTGGTCCGGGGGGGTGAAGTTGGCCCTGAATCTGTCGGCCAGTATGCTGGCAATATCTGTTGGCTCGGTATAGGAGATACCATTGTGCAGTAATTTAGAGCAAATCTGGGTATTGCCATGGAGATTCTTTACATAACTATAGAAGACCTTGTGGCTGTCTTGACTATCTGCTGCAATTCTCTTTTCATAGCTAGCTTTAGAAGATTTGATGAGGGATCTCAACTTTTTGTTGAGGCTGATAAGGGAGTTTTTCCAGTCCTGGGACTTCCTTATTCCGCATCAGTTTCCTCCTTCTGTTGTAGAGTTTGTTTATGGCAGGGGACCACCAGATTGGCTTCCTTTTTTTGGAGGAGAGCGCCTTGGTTCTATTGAGTATGGCGATATCCTTGCATTTGTGTACACGTTCGTACAGTACATTGTGTACGATTCGGCGGTCATGCAACTATTCTCCATTTGCATGAGTGCCGTGAAGTTAGCCACCTCTATTTTTAGGAGCCGAAAGTTAGCTTTGGAGAAGTTTTTCATGGTGGTTACCTTTGCGGGGGATGGGGGAGGTGGATTGCCAAGCTGATTAGTTTGTGGTCAGATCTAACCAGGGACGAGTTGACTACTGGTGTACAGCAACGGTCGCCCATGTTAGTAATGACCAGGTCAAGGATGTTGCTACCTCTAGTGGGGTAAGAAGGAGTTGGTCCAGGACATTGGAATTAATGAATTCCAAGAAATGTTGGGTAAATGTATTGGTACATAAGCCGTTTTCCCAGTTAATGGAGGGGTAGTTGAAGTTGCCCAGTATGAGAGTGTTAGGTTGGACCCCAATATTCTCCAGGGTGCTTAGGAATGTGGAGTGCGAGTCTTTGGACATGGCTGGGGACCTATAGCAGTTTACAAGCTGAATCGCTGTCTTACCCAATGTTAGCTGCACCTGAAGTATCTCTGATGCATTACGTTGCGCTACCAGTCTGGACGTGCACGCATCCTTTATGAATATGGAAACACCACCGCCTTTGGAGCGTCGGTCCAAGTTCTGGGGCCAAAAGGTGTGGAATGAGTTATAGCCTGGTAGTGCAGGGGTGCTTTCTGCTGCCTTGAACCAGGTCTCTGTTGCAGCACAAATGTCGATTTCTTTCCATTTTAAGGAGTGCTTCGAGCAAGTGCATTTTGAGATTTAGACCTAGTGTTGAGCAGCAAGACCCTCAGATTGCATTTGTTTGTAGCTGTTACAGTGGCAATTTGGTCTTTGAAACACAGTCTAAAAAGACACTATAGTAGTGGCAACAGCTTTGGCCAGTATTCGGAAGTTCAGAGTTGATAAATGCAGGCCATCTCTGGCAAAGCATCAAGGTCCGTCAATCATGTCATCCCAGGCAGACAGATACTGGATCCCCTTTGAATGACATCAGAAACTTAGCCAATTGTTGAAATCAATCATTTTCTGCTTGTACTGTGGTATTATTCTGGGTGATGGTAGGATGCTGCTCAGGGCTAGGGTCATACCCGCCTGGGCTACATAATCCGAGAGCTCCTCCATGTCTTTTTTCATGTAGTCCAGGGAGGTAGGTCTCAGGTCATTCACACCCACATGTACAATGGCAGAGTCACATTTGTACCTGTTGTTGAGGGACCCGAGTGCGTGTTATGTGGCGGATCCTGGCACCTGACAGGCAGCTGACTGTTACTTTCTCCTTATTCAACCTAGTGAGTGATACATCAGTGTGCCTCACTATAGAGAGTCACCTATGACTAGTGTGTTGGGCATGCTGTTTTGCCTTAGGGGCTTTGGTTGAGTGGCACACTATTTAGGAGAGTTAGGTGTCTTGTGATTACTGTTGTGATGTGGTGGTCGAGTGAGTTTTTGCCTTGGAGGTCTCTGCTGTTTGGGTAGATTTTTATTGAGAGCCTCTGCGAAGGTGGGTGCATGGTTTGTGTTTTTATGCGAAGAAAGTGCTGGTGTGTGTTCTGAAGGGCTGTGTTCCATGTGGTGTGGTGTTGACTTTCTCCTCTTGACCATCTATTCCGGTCTTGGCTGGAGAGTGTGTGGCTTCCAGTTTGGATATATAAGTGCATCTCTCGCAAGTCTGAGTGTTGGGTGGTAAGAGGAGAGGGTCGTCAGTGTACATGAGGCAGTTGCTACATTGCCTCAGGATGCCCGGGTTCACCAGGTTAATAGGAGAAAGCACAGGGAACCCATGGAGGGGTGGGCATTTACAATAAGTACTGGAGCGGTTTCGTTGTAGAACATTTAGTGCTGGTAGCACTTCTGTGTGCTACAATACATGCTACAAGAAGTCTGATTAAGTGCTAGACTAACATCACAAAAGCAACTTTAGTAAACATTCACAGGATTAACCCAAAACCAAAGTGATGGCTTTATATTGTGCTTATCAGTGGAGTATTACTGTGATTCTCTATCAATGTACCCGCTGCAAAACCTTATTTGACCTTACATTCATAAGCTTTCACAGAAATCTCTACCCTTACAATACATTTTGTTACTCTGATTCATCATGGTCCTCTGTCTGTCTTTAGGAATAAGCATTAACGTTACTGCCTCAATACAATATTACAGTTTAGTAGAGTTTTTTTCTTTCCTTTCAGAGCCCCTGGTTACTACAGCCAATACTGACCCAGATATGAAATGAGCTCTGCACAAAGCCCAACTCCCATTTTCGGTCCAAAGTCTGTCATTGTGCATCATAAGCAAGTTTAACATGAAGAATCTTGCTGTGTGTCCATTTTAGTTGTACAATAATGGGCCACTGCCATTCAAAAACCCGCACACTGATTCGACAGCCCAACTAGCATGCCAGTTGTGAACAGAGCATATACTAATAGAAAAAGGCAGGCCACTTAAGTACCACTGAGTGGTCAGACTATTCTATTGGCATATACTTAGAGGGCAAAAGCACAATACATTAGAAAAAATCAGGCAAGTTCTGTAAAACTAAAGAAACAGAAATGTACCAGATTTTCTTTGTACTTCTAGGATACCCATCTTCACGTTTTGGCAGACTCTCTTAACTCTTAACTGTCCAGATTTTCGTAGAATGTCCACATTTTTGCCTCATAGTTATGGTCTTTTACTCACAGAAATGTAGTTTTCTGGCTAGCCACTGCAGATCAAAGTAGTTAAATAACGGCAAGACATTTGAGGCTTATGCTTCCTATCCTTTAGAAAAAAATGTACGCCGACACAAAACACTACTGCAGTAACTTTCTAAGTTTGTAAGAACAACAAAAAGCAGTCTATTTTTGGATCTTTTCTCCTTCCGTTATGTTGGGCTTTGTCTAGGTTTCTTGAGTTAAGAGCCCATAATGTTTATTTATTTTATTTATTTATTTTACATTGGTTAACCGGGCTGGTCCAGCTGGATATATTTCCATTTTCAGTAGAGGGCCGGGGAGAAAAGTTCCAGTAGTAAACAGAAAATTGAAATTAAAAATTAAAAATCAATGTTATTACATAGTAAATGAAAGGATTTCAATAAAAAGAATACTACAAATACAAGAAGTAATAATAAAATAAAGTAGGTATTTACAATAGTAAAGGCGACAATAAGTACAGGATAAATTATTATACAGTATGATTCATGTAGACTTTCAGAACATCAAATAGGATAGATTACACCACTATGTTGAATTGTGTTCAGCAGTTACAGTCCTGCTTCCAAGGAGAGTGCATTAAAGTTCTGGTTCTGAAGGAGGAAATATCAGTAGTGAAGCAGAAGGTTAAACAGGGTTGCTGCAGGGGCATAACCAGTATGTTTTGAGGTGCCTTTTCAGGTTTTGTTTAAAGAGAGGCAATGAAGAAAGTAAAGTTAGTTTATTAGGCAGTAGGCTCCATTTTTTCCCCACAGAGTTGGAAAACAGAGAATCTCCAGCCATGTTGCTAGACTTGCTTGTGCCAACAAGAAGTTTGCTGGAAGAGCATAGGGAATTTAGATTTTTGCAGGGAATTATGAGATTGGAGAGTATAAGAGTGCTGTTAGGTTGATAAAATATCTTGTGGGCATTGGGGAGTTGGGAGACTTTCAGATGGTTTTGAAGTTCGAGCCAGCCTAGCTGCATTAGATTCAGACAGTGGTGAGTTCTAAAGGGGATTGCCAGTAGCAAATCTGGCGTTGTTGTTATAGGAATTAGTTGATAAGATTATTTTTCTTTAGTTTAGTATACATGGGTGAGGCGTACAGAAGAGTTGAAATTAAATGGGAGTGTGCAATCTTGGTTCTGGCTATTGGAGTTAGGAAAGGTTTAATTCTATATAAGGAGCCTATTTTTCTGTTGACAGTTTTTATGGTGTTATTTATGTGGCTGCCAAATGTAAGGTTATTGTCAACAGTAATTCCTAACAATTTAGTGGTAGAGTCGGGGAATATAATCGTGCCATTATTGGAAATGACAGATAAATCTATGGGGGAGGACTTACTGGTGGGTGTAAAGAGAAGGAGCTTAATTTTTTTAGCATTGAGAAGGAGGCAATGTTTTGTGAACCATGCATCAACTATGTTAAATACATTCTGAATTAGAGAATGTAGTTCTGATGGGGAGTTTGCTGAGCATACTAGTGTAGAATCCTCTGCATACTGAATGCAGGTGGCTTGTGGAATTGCTATACGGAGGTCATTGATAAACAGTGAGAAAAGAAGTGGACCTAGAACAGAGCCCTGAGGGACTCCGAGGGTGACTGGCAGAAGGGATGATATATTATTTTCCCAGAGAACTGCCTGTTGCCTATTGGTAAGGTAGGACTTGAACCATTTAACTGCCATGGAGTCAAGGGAAAGGATTCAAGAATGTTGATAAGAAGGGCATGGTTTACCATGTCAAAAGCTTTTGAGAGGTCAATAAAGAGTGCAGATGAGAGGATGTTTTTATTGCGATTTCTACTGATGGCATCTGTAAAGGATAATAGGGCAGTTGTGGTGCTATGTGATGGCCTAAAGCCATGCTGGCAGTTTGCTATTATGTTATTTGAGATAAATGGTTTAATAGTTGTTGGTGAATGCATTTTTCCATAATTTTTGCTAAGGGTGATAAAAGAGCTATTGGCCGGTAGTTAGAGTAATCATTTGAGTTACCCCCTTTGTGTAGGGGGATAATATGGGAGATTTTTCCAGATGTCTGGAATGATTCCCTCCTTAATGATTCTATTTATGAGGATGGATATGGGATAGGAAATTACTTTGGTTGCTTTTTGCAGGTATTCAGATGGTAGCTGGTCAGCAGAAGGAGTACAAGGTTTAAGTTTTTGGATGAATTTGTAGATGAGAGTGGTTGAGATGGGTTGCAGATGGAATGTTGGTAGAGTGCCAGGTACGGTGGTAGGAAGGCTGGAGTTGTCTGGGATTAGTTGACTGGCTAGTGATTGCATGGTCTCTGTGAAGAAGGTATTGGCAGTCTGATGGGGGGTATTTGGATTGGCCTGAAGTGGGTAGGCGTACGAGAGTGCCCTGGGAACAGGAGTTTATTTATACTAGACCAGAACTTCTGGGGATTGTTTTGGTGATTTTGCTGTAGTCTACAGTAGTAGTTCTTTTTGTCTGTAAGTATTGCCTTTTTTGTACTATTTCTCAACTGCCTAAAAATTTGTTGATCTGAGATATTTTTGTTAGCTCTCCATTTAGCCCAAGACTTGTTCCTATGTAAAATTTTCTGTCTGGTTTCTTTAGAAAGCCAGGGGGCTGGTTTGGACTTCATTCTGATGAACCGTTAAGATAAGAATTTAGAGTTTAGGTATTTAACAGCTTCTTCAAGTGGTAGAGTTTTTAAAGGGTTCCAGTCACAGGCACCAAGTTCATTTTGGAATAATATTTGGTTAAAGTGTTTGTTGGTATGTGCGATCCTATATGTGGGGGGGTTTGAGATTTTTTTTTTTTTTGCCTTAGGATGCTCAAAGTATGATCGCTTACATCGTCTGGCAGAGTTCCTACCTTGTCAGCATGTTTCTGTCTATAAGTATCCAGTTGAAGGTGCTCTCTTTCTTGTTTGGTTTATTGATTCTGGTTGTGGAGGTGATAGTTTGACTAAAGCCATGAAGGTTGATATATGAGGTAGGATCATCAGCATTGACAACTTTCCAGTCAGTATTAAAATCACCAAGTATTAATTGTTTCTTGGGGTAAGTTGAGGACACCCAGCTTAGAATATCCTCTATAGTATTGATATTATTACCGGGCGGTAGATAGATACAGATGATATATAAAGATATTTTTTGGTTGATTTGAAATTTGGTGATAAGGACTTCTGCCTTTCTATGCTGAGGTGGGTTGTATGGTAAAGTGGAGATTTGAAGTCCATCTTTGAATAGAACTGCTACTCCCCCACCCTTGCTTTTTATTCGGTCTTAATATACTACATCCTTGGGGAATGATTTCATTGTCTTTGGTCCCTGGTTTTAACCATGTTTCTGTCGGGCAGAAGATGTCAAAGTAGTGAACATCTAGAAGGGCATGGAAATGGGCTACTTTTGTTATTAATACTTCGGATATTCAGATGTCCTATTATAGGTTCATACTAGGCTATCTGCCCTGAGGCAATTATAAGCCTAGCCTGATTCTGTATGGCTTACGCCACCCCTTGATTTGAGTATACTGTGCCCTTTTTAAGGTTTAGTTTACTGTGCCTCTGTCTAATAGTGACATGGGAGTAATCCCTGGGACAAACCTACGATCCCCCATCCACCTATCGAGATTCTTCTTGAAGAGATTCAGTGAGGTGCTCTGCCTCACATGAACTGGAATTCTATTCCAGAGCGAAGGGAGCCTCTGGGTTATGAACCTGTCCCTCCAGCAAGTTCTATTTATTTCTGTGCTGAGGTTCAAGTCCCTCGAGTGTGTGGCTCTAAGGGATTTAGATTTACTGAGGTGGAGCATGTCCATTAATTCTGGATTTGACATAGCTTTGTAGGTCAGGCATAGAACACCTCGAAGTAGGTGGTATGCAACTGAGTAGAGCTGGAGTTTTTTTAACCGAGCAGCATATGGCATTTGTTTGAGACCCTTGATCCTCTTGGTGAGATACTTTTGGGGTCTAATTGCTGCAGGTGTCGGGTAAGGTACATCCCAAAAGGGGCATTGTATTCTATGATGGGCCTGATGAGGGATGAATAAAGGGGCACGATTACCTCTCTTGAACTAGATGTGAAACCCTTCGTGATGAGGTGGGCTATGTAGAAGGTCTTTCTAACCACTTTGGCAATGTGGTTTTCAAAGGAGAGATTGCTATCAACTTGGGTCCCCAGGTCCCTAATAACTTTCTCTGTACTTAATGGGTTTCGGCGTATGCGGTAATTTGTGCGCACGTTGCTTTTGCCACAGGCTATGACTAGACATTTTTTGGCATTTAGCTTTAAACCATGGCGCTGGCACCAGTTATCTGTCTCTGTGAGACCTTTTTGAAGGATGTTTGTGTCAGCTGGAGAGTTGATTATGGCGCCCAGTTTGCAGTCATCTACGAACTTGGTGAGCCATAGTCCTCCCACGTTTGCCTGTAGCTCGGAAAAGTATATACCGAACAAGAGTGGTCCCAGGACAGAACCCTGTGGGACGCCACTTGTGACCGGTTTAGAGTCTGACATGGCTCCAGCAACTCTCACTCTGTGGGTTCTGTCTTTGAGCCAGTTTGTGACCCATCTTGTGACATAGGGGTTTATATTTAAGCTGGATAGCTTATTTATGATGCCCGAGTGGGGTATTGTGTCAAATGCCTTTGCAAGGTCCAGATAGGCTGTGTGGACTACCTTCCCTTCATCTATGGCTTTGGTGACTGTTTCGAAGAAGTCAACCAGGTTCAAAAGGCAGGATCTGCCCTTGACAAAGCCGAACTGAATAGGATCTAGTGTCTGTAGGTCCCCAATGTCTTTGTTTATGAGCTCCATGATGATCCTCTCCATAGCCTTGCAGACTAAGCTAGTCAGGCTTATGGGGCGATAGTTTCCAGGGTCTGTAGAGGCTCCACCTTTGTAGAGTGGGACCACTGTTGCTGTACGCCATTCTGTGGGCACATATCCTGTAGTGAGGCTGAGACTGTATAGCTGTTTTATTTGAGGGATTAGTTCCTCTTGGAGTTCATGTAGGACGCAACCTGGGATGCCATCTGGTCCCATGGAAGCAATGTTTTTTGCTTTGGAGAGGGCAGCCTTCACCTGAGCATCAGAGATGTTTGGGAGGCAGCCCTCTGCTGGGATAGGTACTTGCTCTTTTGGGGGGGGGGGTTTGCACTGAACCTGTCTGCCAGGATATTGGCGATGTCTGTGGGTTCAGTGTATTTTTTGTCATTTAGAATCAACTCAGAACAAGTCTGGGAGTTGCATCCCAGGGTTCTAACATAACTGAAAAAAGCCTTATGATTGTCTTTGGTGTCCTGTGCAATTTTTCTCTCGAAGCTGGCCTTGGAGGATTTTATGAGGGATCGTAATTTTTTGCTAGTACTGATCAGAGATGCCTTCCCTAGTAGGGATTTTGCTCTATCATGTAGTAGCTTCCTCCTTCTGTTGTATAGTTTATTTATGGCAGGGGTCCACCAGACTGGATGCCTGCCTTTGGATGATTGGGTCTTGGTTTTGTTTGGGATAGCATGATCCATGCATTCCTGGAGATGTCCGTAGAATGCGTTTATATAGGATTCTGCAGTTTGGGCCACTGTTTCCACTGGCCCTGGGGCCTTGAAGGATTCCACTTCGGTTTTGAGAAGTGAGAAGTTCACTTTTGAGAACTTTTAGGAAAGAGTTAGGGAGTTTAGGGTGGGCTACTAGGTAACAGGATTGGTAGGGCCAGGGTTAAGGTGGATGTCACCGTCTTTTAAGGAGGGATTATTTAGTTTTATTGCAGAAGTATTTATAAAGTTGGTTTGATATTTTACTTTCTTTACTGTGAGTTTATTGTATTTAATGTGGGAGAGTCTATGGTATTTAGGTAGTAGATAGCTGGGAATGGAAATGATATTAGTCTGACTATTGGGGAGTATAGGAGTGTGTATTGCTGTTTATTTTTAGAGTAGTTAAAATGGTAATAACACAGTTTTTCAAAGGAGGTGAGGAGGTAGGCAGAGGTGAGGGCAGTTGAAATTAAAGCTAGGAGTATTAATTTGGTTATATTAGCTTATAATAGCAGGGAGGGTAGGAAAAAACAATACAACACAGCAACAGAGATTTTCTTTACATCTGTGCTGCTAAGGAATCATCAGTGGAGAACTGTGCAAGCTTGGGAATGTACATCCCATACATGTGTGCAGTACATCGTCAAACGTGGAGGAACACTACAGCGTTGTTATGCAATGACATTATTAAAGAAAATTAAGCAATTTCTTTCTAAACTAACATCACTGTATAACATTGTTGTGTCTTTCGGCTTTGCCCGGTTAGGGGTAGCCACAGTGGAACTCCGGTCCGCTAATGATTGGTAGTTGACTTGTGTGCCGAGTTACCAGCCCTGAAGCACAACCTTCAACGGAAGTACGCCCATTCACGCATGTCTCCACGCAGAAGACGCTCTAGCTGAGAATCGAACCAGACAGCGTCTTACTGTGAGGCGACAACGCTACCGCAGCACCACCACTATCACAGGAATAACCCATGGTTGGTGTCATTTACATCACCAAGGGCAAGCTAAACTAAAACTAGTCAAGTACATGCCTTCCCTGTGCTGGAAAGTAGGTGTGATACCAACCAACCCCCCCCCCCCCAAGGAGTAGCACTTGCATTCTAAGGACCACTTACCAAGTTGACCACTGTCCCTTTTCTTGACAAAGAGATTACAATGATGCCAGTTACCAAGTCTCCCCAGCTTCCTTGTTTCTGCATTCAGTAAATGAAAGATAGCCTATTCTACTTTGTGCTTCCTTAATTGCTCTGTACTGGCTATAAACTGATTGCTATCTGTGGTAACTGACTTGAGGGTGGGTAGATACTTTGTAATCATGCTACTCCTCAGCTTATTCTCTATTCTTCTCCTTCCGAGCCATCTGTCATCCTACCATGACTCAATAACAGTTCAACACCTCTCCACCTCTGTCCCTCCACTTATCCATACTTCCGCCCCTAAACTGTCTACACATCACAAGAAATCTTTTTAATGACTGTCCTCACTTTTATCCCAAAAATAGATAAACTCCATTTCAACTCAAAATTAAGTGGAAGAATACTCTCTAAGAAACAAGAATCAATAATATCCCAGTACACTAAAATCCCCCTAGAAGTAGACATTCACCCTAATCCTGGCCCCGCCCATCACAACCAATATCAAGACAATTCCATGCACTACTGTAACCTCAACAATCAATCCCAAACCCCGGTAATCTAACTTCTGCCATCATATACACACACACATATATATATATATATATATATATAAATATATAAATATAAATATATATATATATATATATATAGATATATATATATATATATATATATATATATATATATATATATATATATATATATAAATAAATAAATATATATATATATATATATATATATATATATATATATTAGAAACATAAGAAATTAAACTACCGAACTACATGTGCCTGGATTACACAACAAAACCCCAATATTATCACTGTAATTAAAATCTGAATTAAACCTTGCATAAAAGACTCCAAAAGTACACCTCCTAGCTAGATCATCATCAATAATTACCACTTAAAGAGGAAAGGTGGCAGAAAGTACAGTTTTGTACCTACCATAAATGTAGATGTCCGATAGATATGCAACTGCAGTCCTGACATATGGGTTGTCCTGCCTCAGGCAGCCCTTCAGTCGGCCGGATTCCAAAGTCTGGGTCCGGCGTCGGCTGATGTCGCCCTTTCCCCGACGTCAGAGCGGCTGGGGTATAAAAGCATCAGCCGGTGCCATCTTCTTCAGTGTTTCTTGCCCCAGATGCCAGGTGCCCTCCAAGGAAGGCTAAATTTAGAGAATGGATAAAAAATTCCAGACATGCACAACAGTAATAAACAGATACACCATAAAAGATATCCCCAGCTAATTTGAAAAGGGGAGTGGACCCAAAAAGGAGAATTTACAGAGGGGTAGGAGGGAGGGAAAACCTGACTGCAGTTGCATATCTATCGGACATCTACATTTATGGTAGGTACAAAACTGTACTATGTCCTTCAAGAATGCAACTGCAGTCCTGACATATGGGTTGAATACCATAGCCAAGCTGGGGGTGGTAGGATCTACGAAAAAGATGGTGTAGCTAAAATGCCCTGCAGGACTGTCGAAGCAAAGCCTGCTCGGGATCTGGAATATAAAGGCAGGTTGTAGTGTTTGGAAAATGTATGCACGGAGCTCCATGTAGCAGCTTCTAGAATGTCCTTTGTAGCCACCCCACTTAGAAAGGCTGTGGAGGTGGCTATAGCTCTGGTGGAGTGTGGCCTGATATTGGCTGGCACACCTTTTCCATGGAAAGAGTAACAGAATCTGATGTAATGTCCAATCCATTTTGAAATTGTTTGGAAATTGCCTTTCCTTGTACTCCAGCAGCGTAAGCTACAAATAGTTGGTCAGACTTTCTGTTGGCCTTTGTTCTGTCCAAGTAGTAGCGCAATTGTCTGTGTATGTCCAAAGTGTGCAGCAGCTTTTCTCCTTTATTTTGAGGATTGGGAAAGAAAGTAGGCAGGTGAACTGCTTGATTTAGAGACACCCTGGATATCACTTTTGGCATGAATGAAGGATTGGTTCTTAAAGAAACTCTGTCCTGATGAAAAATGAGAAATGGAGGTACTGCCATGAGGGCCTGTATCTCCGAGACTCTTCTTGCTAAAGTAATTGCCAACAAGAAAACTGTTTTCCAGGAGAGAAATTGCAATTCTGAAGATGCTGATGGCTCAAAAGGAGGAACAGTTAATTTTTTCCAAGACTAAGTTGAGGTCCCATGCAGGCACTGGTTGTTTTCTGGGAGGTTTGAGATTCTTTATCCCTCTTAGAAACTGTCTTAGCAAAGGATGTGAGAACACAGGTAGATCACAGTTGTATTTTGCTGAAATTGCTGAAGCGTGTATTTTTATGGAAGAATATGAAAGGCCGCTATGAAGCATTTCTGCCAAGTATTCTAGTATCTGTGGAATGCTCCTTACTGATGCATCCTGACCCTTGTTGGCATTCCAGATGTTGAATCTCTTCCATTTGGCTGAATAAGTCTTTCTGGTGGAAGGTCTGCGTGCTTCCAGTAAGATCTCAAACTTTTTTGGGGAGAGAGATATGGGGAGTATTCATGGAACCCTCCAAGCTGTCAGCTGCAATGTTTGCAGGTTGGGATGAAAAGTCCTGTAATTGTGCTGAGTTAGAAGCAGAGGCCATTGAGGCAGGGGCCACGGCTTGGTGCGAGTTATGCTCCTTAGTAATGGATACCAGTGCTGCCTTGGCCAGTCTGGAGCTATCAAAATGCCTTTCGGTTGTTCTGCTTTGATCTTCAGTAACACCTTGGTCATTAATGGTAGAGGAGGGAATGCATAGATTGTTAGAGAATTCCAGCTGAAGGAGAGAGCATCCATTCTCCAGGCTTGAGGATGGTGTGTCCTCGAGCAGAACTTCTTCAGATGATGATTGAGGTGTGAGGCAAAGAGATCTATGTCCGGCCTTCCCCATGCCAGAGTTATTTTTGAAAAAATGTCCGGATGCAACATCCATTCGTGCGGGTCCAAGATGTTTCTGCTTAGACTGTCCGCCAGCACATTGTCCTTGCCTGGAACAAACTGGGATTGCAACTGTATGTTCAGTTTCAGGGACTTTTCCCAAAGAGTCATTGTCAGTCTGCAGAGGGGGTAAGAATGAGTGCCTCCCTGCTTGTTTATGTACCACATAACAGTGGTGTTGTCTGTCTTTATTAGCAGATGACCTTGCTGTAGAAATTTTCCGAAGGCCTCTACTGCATGAATCACTGCCAACATCTCCTTTTGATTGATGTGCAGATGCACTTCCCGGAGTGCCCATTGCCCTTGAATGCATCTGCCCTCCATGTGCACCCCCCCATCCATGATCTGAGGCGTCCGTTGTAATGGTTTGGCTTGTTTGAGGCTTGTTGAAAGACATACCTTTGTTTAGCTGGCTTGCTTGTGCCCACCACAAAAATTCCTTTTGTAGACATGGAATGAGTGGGATAGTTGCTTCTAAGTTGTGGCTGTGTTGAGACCATAAACTTTTTAGGTACCATTGTAGTTTTCTCATGTGTAGTCTTGCCAGTGGAATTAGAAGAATGCAAGATGCCATGAAACCCAGGGCCTGCAGGATTTTCCTTGCAGTCATCTGGGTGTGCTTTGCTAGGCTTTTGAAGTAATCTGGTAATTGTTCTTGTTTTTCTTCTGTGAGGAAAGCCATCTGTGAGTTTGTGTCCAGTTTGGCTCCTAGAAAAATTATTTGTTGGGATGGCAGTAGTCTTGATTTTTGAATGTTGACTGTGTATCCCAAAGCCTGTAGTAAGTGAATGACACAGTCCAAGTTTGTTATCAAGGCTTGTTTGCTGTCCGCTTGTATAAGGCAGTCGTCCAGGTAAGGGTATATTTGTATCCCCTGGAGTCTGCAATGTGCAATTACTGATGCCAGGCATTTCGTGAATACTCTGGGTGCAGTAGATAAGCCAAAAGGCAATGCTGAGAATTGATAATGCTCTGACCCTGCAAGAAATCTGAGGTATCTTCTGCAACTGTGTCTGATTGGGACATGCAGGTATGCCTCCTTGGGGTCCAGAGTAACCAGCCAAGACTCCTTGCCCAGCATGGGAAGAAGTTGCTGTAACGTCAGCATTCTGAATTTTGGCACAATGAGAAAAGTGTTTAGAGCGGACAAGTCCAGTATAGGTCTCCATTGCTTTTCTTTTCTTGGAACAAGGAACAGTCTTGAGTAGAATCCCTGACCTTGTTCCTGAGGAGGAACCTTTTCTATTGCTTTGATTTGTAGCAGCTTTGAAACTTGTATGAGTGCCTCTGCCCTTTGATTTTGTGGCAGGTTTGGCATGCCTTGTCTTGTTGGTAAGGTATGGAAGTGGAACCTGTAACCTTTGTCTATTATGTCCAGAATCCATTTGTCCTTTGTTAAAACGTGCCAATTTTTTGAAAATAAAGATAATTTTCCGCCTAAAGGTGCTTCTCTTTGAGCCGTTGTCGGCGGTGTCAAAGTCAAGTCATTGTGATTGTCCCTGTGGAGCAGTAGAAGTTCCTGCGCCACTCCTCTGATTAGTTGGTCGCCATTGGCAGCCCCTGTAGGAGCCTCGGTATTGCCCTCTACCTCGAGCACACCTGTTTTTTCCCCTTTGGAACTTATCAGTGTCTGGAAAGGACCAATTCTTCGAAGGCTAATTCCTGCTGAACCTTGGTGGCTGAACCTGGAGGAAATCTTTGACCGTTTGTACTGATTTAGCCTTTTCCTCAATTGAGTTCAACACATCCTGTGCATTAGCACCAAATAGCTTGTGTTTTTCCAGAGGTGCATCTAGGAGCTTTACTTTAACATGATCTGGCAATGCCTGTTCTTTCAACCAAGCAGGTCTACGTACGACGGCCCCTGTCAGCTGCCCTACATGAAGCTTCCAATGCATCATAACCATACTGAAGAAAATGATTGCTAACCTGCTGATTATTATGAACCAAATCCTGCAAGGCCTTTCTATCTATAGGCTCAGGAGAGGCTAACTTTTTCTGCAAATCATCCATCAAGAAATCCTGATACTGAAACACATGAAAAAGACAGTTAAGTGCCCTCATGGCAAGGGTGGATGAGGTATAAACCTTTTTACCCCATCTCTCCAGGGACCTAGATTCCCTGTCTGCGGGCAAAGGATTTTTGGCCGTGGAAGTGGCCACTCCTTTGGGCCCCTGGGCAATAGTTTCTAGATCAACAGAGTGGGCCTTAAAGAGATGTTTATGAGTTTCAGGAACCCTGTAATATCTGTCTGGCTTGACAGGAGCAGGAGGAAGAGAATCAGGAGAAGCACTGGAGTCTGAATACACATCATCCAATACATCTAACACTGGTGGAATAGCTAAAGGCCTGTGCTGGGGTAACTTAAGGAAAGTACGAAGCCTTTTCCTGGAGTCGGAGAAATCCTGGCCCTGCCACTGAAAATGCTCTCTCATGGAGTGGAGAATTTCCCCGAAAGAAATATCCTCGGGAGGAGAGGCAGAGGGAATGGATTCATCAGCATCAGAATCCTCGTAGGCCTGGAAGGATTCTTCCTGGGAATCTCAAAGGTCTGAGTCACCAGAGGCTTCATCTGAAGAAGGGGTATCTGTCTGCTCAAGCCTAGGCCTTTTGTCTGCAGGCGGCTGAGAACCTCTGTCTGGTTGAGCCTCTGATTAAAGAAATTAGATCTGCAGCTGAAGTCATGATCTGTTTCTCAGAAGAGGAACCCTGGGAAAAAGATTTAGGAGGGTGAAACTTAGCCTGGCTGGCAGCCTTAGCACGTGTGTAGGCCTTGATGGAAATAGACACCGGAGGCCTAGCTGCCCCACGTGCAGGAGTAACTTTGTCCACCGGTATGGTGTCAGGCAAATCTTGGGCTTCGGTTTCAGGAGGAAAATCAACAACCGGCACCGGGGAAGCCTCCGGGAACAAAGTGACCGGTAATGCGGTGTCGTTGGCCTGGAGCGGTTGAATTACCGCCTCCGAAGAGACTGATGCAGTCACGGTAGGTTTTGGCATGGTGTCGGTGGAAGTCGCGGGCCAAGAATGTCGGTCCCGGTCCTTCCGTTTTTTGGAAATCTGTGCTGTCGGTTGTTCCGACGGCATGATATAGGAGAAATTTTCCCCAAAAAAGTCTTCAGCAAATTCTGCCCAGCGCCTGAGTGTGCGCTTATTAAAGCAAGCACAGGCAGCACAGGCCGAGACGTCGTGGTCTGGGCCAAGGCAGGGAAGGCAGTAAGAATGGAAGTCCTTATGAGGTATTTGTTTACCACAAGACAAACAATTATTAACTTTTGCAGTTTTATCTGACATCGGCTGAGGCAAGAAAAGGTTCCCCAACGGGGTACTTAGCTTTTTGATGACTTCGGCAACTGAAAAACACAGGAGCTGGCCGACCGGCACTTACGAACTGCTTCTGCTTCGGGCACCGCACTGCAAGAAAGACTGAAGAAGATGGCGCCGGCTTATGCTTTTATACCCCAGCCGCTCTGACGTCGGGGAAAGGGCGACATCAGCCGACGCCGGACCCAGACTTTGGAATCCGGCCGACCGAAGGGCTGCCTGAGGCAGGACGACCCATATGTCAGGACTGCAGTTGCATTCTTGAAGGACATCTGCTTTAATACTGAAGAGCTACCACATTTCCCCCACAGCAAACCAGTACCAAAATTCAATTCAGCAGAGCTTCTTCTTACTTTCCTGAAGATAAACCAACAAAAACTTACTACTATCCTTTACATCCCTCCTGGTGACAACACAGGTACACTAGAAGACATCCTACACTGGATAGCCATAACAATTCCACAAGAAAAACTACTAAGTGACATCAATACCAATTGGTTGCACAGAACCTCAAACTCCCCTACATCTAGCATGAATTTATACAGTTTCACACAATTAATATCCCCGTATATTACAGCAAGACAAACACTGTATTAGACTGTAACATGGTATTCGATCCTAGCAAATTCAGAAGCACAGGACAATGCTAGACTCTCTCAGTGACCATCTCCAAAACTATACAACCAGACATCTCACACATCCCACTTAAATAGCAGGTTTACAAAACATGTAACCTATCCAAGTTTAACACAAAAATATTCATTACTATCCTATCTTCTATTAAATGGAACGTAACGCCAAGGGAAGAAAGTCCTAAACAGGATTCAAACTTAATATAAAACCAAACCAAGGAGCTGGATGGCCCCACTTCACTTGTGAAATCTTGTAAGAAAATTATGTAGGCAGTATGAGTACCGAAGACACAGTTTATTAATCCACATCCAGAAATAAGCACTTTTGTCCCGTATCCACAGAACTTCATCAGATCACCTTGGTTTGGCTTTTGTGTGCTTTTGGGACAGTTTCTACTCATTTTCCCTTTTTTTAATATACAACCACAAAAAGAGTACAGTTGCGCACACTTATCGTAAATGTAGATGTTAGAGTGTATTCACTGTTGCAGTCATTACATTTGGGTAATCTGCTGGCAGGTTGCCCCAAGGTCGGCCTGAATATCAAAGTCTTGGGTCCTGTGTCGGTTGCTGTCTCCTCTTCCATGACGTCAGGGGTATAAAACTTTTAGTTATGTACTCACCATAACTTCAGATGTTTGGGATCCATCTCGCCTACATTCTGACTGATGGGTTCGGAGCCGATCCCTCGGCTCCGACTCGGCACGCTTATGCCAAAGAGCGAAGTCTCTTATTGGCTGAGCTTACTATATCCCAGGATGCACCACTACCAATCCCCCAGATCTAGTTTGTCCGCATACATGCACACACGCACGCACTGCTTATATAACATCGACAGATGATACAAGATAAAAATAGTAGAACTCAAACCGTTCCATCTCTTCTGATCTCCAAGGCAGGGGGAAGGAGGGTGGGTATTAGGAATGTGGGGGAGATGGATCCGAAACATGTGACCTTATGGTGAGTACATAACTAAAAGATGTTATGTGATCCTATCTCGCCTACATTCTGACTGATGGGACAGCGTCCCTAGCACCTGAATCCTGGGTGGCTCACTGGAAAACACTCCTGAGTACCGTGGAACCAAATGATGCTCGCCCTTTAGATGCCACATCCAATTTATAGTGGGAAATGAAAGTGTGCGGGTTGGACCAAGTAGCCGCAGCACAAATCTCAGAAATAGCGAGCTTGGAATGAAACGCAATAATGGTAGCCACAGCTCTGGTAGAGTGAGCTTTGATAGATGTTGTAAGTTGCTTATTTGAAGAGGAATAAGCCTGAGTTATGCAATCTCTAATCCATTTGGAAATAGTAGCTTTAGTGATGGTTTTACCCAATTTATTATCTGAAAAGGACACAAACAATTGGTCTGTTTTTCGAATTTGTTGAGTCCTGTCTAGATAGAAGCGCAATTGCCTGTGAACATCCAATTTATGCAAGGTGTATTCCGCTTCATTTGAAAATTTTGGAAAGAAAACTGGTAGCTCTAGAGATTGTTGGAGACAGAGACTAGAACAAACTTTTGGAACAAAAGATGGATTAGGCCTAAGTGATACTCTATCCTTGTGAAAAATCAAGTACGGTGGTTTGATAGATAGGGCTTGAAGTTCTGAAACTCTTCTTGCAGAGGTAATTGCAACTAAGAAGGCAGTTTTCCAAGACAGATATTTCAACTCACATGTAGCAGCCGGTTCAAAGGGGAAAGATGTTAAGGCACGGTACCAAATCAAGATCCCACGGAGGCGCAGAATGAAAAACTGGGGGTCTTAAAAGCACAGCACCTTTCATGAAAGTTTTACATAATCTGCTGCTCATCAACGGTGGGTCTATGGATTCGTGAAATTTGGAGATAGCTGCTAGTTGGACTTTAATAGTAGAGACTGAAGATCCTTGATTAAACAAGGATGTTAGAAATTTCAAGACCTCTGGTATCGGGCAGTAATAGGGTCTAAGCCTCTGAGTTGAGCCCAGATAGCAAACCTCTTCCACTTACTGAGATACAATTTCTTAGTGGTGGGTTTGTGGGCTGAAGATAAAATGTGAATAACTTCCGGTCTAAGGTGTGATTTCTGACTAAGGTCGGAAGTGGAGGAGCCAAGCTGTTAATTTCAAAGTGTGAAGGGACTGGTGCTGTCGTCCCGACTGATGAATCAGCAGGTCCGGAGTTAGATCCAAACCAAGGACCGGCCAGAGCATATTTCTTTAGGTAGGGGAACCATACCTGACGAGGCCAGTACGGAGCAATTAGAATCATTGTGGACCCCAATTGGGAAGCTTTCTGGATGACTTTGGGGAGGAGTGGAACCGGAGGAAAAGCATAAAGTAGTCCTGTTGGCCAAGGTTGGACTAGAGCATCCATAGCTGCCTCCCCCTGACGCGGAGTCAAGGAAAAGAACCTTTTGCACTTTGTGTTTTGTGGTGTTGCAAACAGGTCGCAGCACGGGGTCCCCCATCTTTTGAAAACCTGAGCTGCTACTGTTTCATTCAGGGACCACTCGTGAGGAGAGAGAATCGTCCTGCTTAATCTGTCTGCCAATACATTGGATTTTCCTGGAATGTGGGTCGCTACCAGGAAGCGGTTGGTAGCTACTGCCCATTCCCACACCCTCATGGCCTCTCTGCAATGGGGGTAAGATCTGATCCCTCCTGGTTTGTTTAGATACCAGACCACCGACATGTTGTCTGTGTGGATAGCGATAATGCCTTGAGGGAGAAACTTGTGGAGGGCTTGTAGGGACAGAAGTGCAGCCCTCATTTCCAATACATTGATATGGAGAAAAGTTTCGTCTGGAAGCCAAGAACCCTGAACTAACCTGCCCAGACAATGCCCCCCCCACCCCGTCTGGGAGGCATCCGTTGTCAAGGTGGCCACCGGAGGGGGTATAACAAAAGGACTTCCCTGATTCAGATTGGATGGCTGAAGCCACCAGTGGAGGTCCCATTTGCACGTTTCTGTAATCAGTATGAGATGATTGAGGGGGAGATCCTGAAAAGACCATTGTGTCGATAACAGCCACTGAAGAATCCTCATGTGCAATCTTGCCAGCGGAACTAGGAGAACCGTGGCAGACACTGAACCTAAAAGTTGCAGGACCAACCTGGCTGGGGCTTTGGATCTTGGAAGCAGGGCTCGGACTTGACCTTGTAATGTTTGAATCCTTTCGGTAGGAAGGAAGATGCGCATCAATTTTGAGTCTATCTCTGCTCCTATGAATCTTATGCGCTGAGAGGGCAGCAAGACAGACTTTGACCAATTGAATGTAATTCCCAGGGAAGCACCCAGGGAGATGGTGGCTTGTAGGTTGTCTAGTAGTAGATGCCTGGTGGTGGCAGTCAGGAGCCAGTCGTCCAGATAGGGAAACACTTGGAATCCGAGACTCCTCAGGTGAGCAGTCACTACTGCCAAACACTTGGTGAACACCCTGGGTCTGTGGTGAGACCAAAGGGCAGTGCACAAAATTGGAAATGACTGTCTCCCAGGCTGAAGCGCAGATACCTCCTGGACGCCTGATGTATCGGTATGTGGTAATAGGCGTCCTTGAGATCTATGGAGCACATCCAAACATCCTTCTCCAACAATGGGAGAATGGATTGTAAAGTGACCATTCGGAAATTGGACTTCATGACGGACTGGTTTAGTTTGCTGAGATCCAATATGGGTCTCAGGTCCCCTGTCTTTTTTGGCACTAAAAAGAACCTTGAGTAATTTCCGGATCCGATCTGGTCTGTGGGGACCGGTTGGATGACTCCTTTTTCTAGCAGCTTTGAAGCTTCTGCGGCTGCAATTTCCCTTTGACTGGGTGGTGGGTCCGGGATTTTTTTGGACGGTGGGGGTGAGTGTGTGAAGGGAATGGTGTAACCTCCGGCAATAATCCGAAGCACCCATCTGTCCTGAGTAATAGACTCCCATGCTTTTAGGTGCTTGGCAAAACGGCACCCGACTGGCTCCGGAGCAGCACAGCCGGGAAATCCCTCATGAAGTGTGGGAGGCTGAAGAGCCACGAAAGGACTCGCGGTCTCCAGTGTTGCGGGGCCCTCTGCCGCCTCTGGAACGGCGTCTCCCAGAAAAATTTCCCCGTCCTCTGCCTCTGGAAGGGGAATCTTCCTGCTGTTGAGGAAAGAACTTCTGTGATTTGCGGAACCACATCTTTCCTCCTCTTTTAGCCTTGGGATAAGGCCGAAAGGGAGTGGAATAACGTGCTCCTACGGCAGATAAAGTTTTTCCCTCTTGCTCACAGCGGGTAAGAGAGTGTCTTACCTTGGGTCCAAACAAAGAGGACCCATCAAAGGGAGCGTCGGCGAAGGAAGACTTGAAGGCCTCCGCGGAATGACACAAATGGAGCCAGGCTTGTCTCCGTAGAGCCACGCCTGTGCCTGCCGCTCTGCCCGCCCCTTCGGCCGCATATGAAATGAGCCTCATGGACAAGTTAGAAATCGAGGTAAGGATAGCCAACTGAGAGCTAACCGACTGGGCTAGCTGCTCAGGTAGGTTACCTGAGAGGGAGTCTGACAGCTCCTCGACCAGATCCCTCTGTAGTCTGGTGAAATGTGCCAAATAATTCAGGGACCTTAGAGTAAAGGCCGCTGAAGTCAGGGTGCGCTTCCGCACGGTCCATGCTCCTAGACTCCTTATTAGGAGGATGGACGGACGTTGAAGCCTCTGCCATGTCCTGCTGTGTAGCAGATGCCACCACCATGGCATCTACAGCCACGCCTTTCGTCAAGAACTCCTTCTCGGTGGGGCAGACAAAAATTTGTTAGGGCGAGAAGGCACTGGTTCCACAGTATCTGGATGTTCCCACGCCCTCCGACAAACCAAATCCAGGAGCTCGTCGAAGGGCGGAGACACCCAGGAGGCGGAGGGCTGAGCCCCAAAGGCCTTGAGAAGCACCGACTCATCAGCGGAGGGGGGTTTGGAAATCCAGCCGCCTCGTTGCTTAAGGATCTCTAGAATGTCTGCAAATGAGACATCATCCGAGGACTACTTTGGGGACCCCTCCGCATCATCAAGATCAGTGTCCGATGTAAGAGACTCGGGGGAGTCCACGTGCTTCCTCTTGCACGATCTCTTCCTTGGGGCTCCTCCAAGACAACTCGAAGAACCCTCAGGAGGAGGGAACCCCAGTGGGGGTAACCTCAGGCCCCGGGGCTCCGCTGCCTAGAGACAGGGGAACTGCCAAAGACCCCGTCTCCATGCCCAGGGAAGGTGCTGGTAAAGCCGTAGAGATGGCCGAAGAAGACTTGGCCAAGGCACTCCTCATAGCTCTGAAAGCCGGACCCCAGAATCCTGGGAGTGTCCGGTCCCGAGCCATGATAGCAGACGGAAGTCCCGCGAAGCACCGAGAGGAGGCTCTGAACCGACAGCATTGGTCCCAAACGTCACCCCGGTCCAGCCGAAGAAGTCCGCGTGCTAAACTCAGACCCGAAGGCGGGGTTGGAGTAAGGGTCGGAGCCGACCCTAGGATCTCTACTGGCTCCATCAGCACCTGCTCCGGAGCAGCGGTCGGAGGAGGAATGGCAATGGAGTGGGCTATCGGCTCGAAACCAATTGGGTCGGAGCGAAACAAATTTTTGAAAGACTGGGGACTGGAACAGTCTTTGGAGCACCCTGTCTATGTCCGAATCTGACATCCTTGATGACCTGGAAGAGACCGAGCGGGTCCGAGTAGGTCTCTCCAACGGCTCCACGGGACTAAGGGACCGGCTCGGCGACTCGATAATTATCGGCGCCGAGGAGTGTCAACCCAATTTCCATCGGTGCGAAGAGGACTTCGGGCCGAGGAGGAAGTGTCTGGCGGACAACCTTCATCGGCTCCGAGATCAGTGGAGCTGATGAAGGTGACCTCTCGATGCCCCAGCCGTCGGCTCGAGACCAGAGGGTCGAGACTGGAGGCATCGAGGCAGACCGTTCCACCCTCGGCTCAAGTCCGTGGAGCCGAAGGAGAAGCCTGCCTATGTCTTTTGGCGGTCGGGTCCGACGGACTGGTCGGAGCCGACGCCTTTTCTTTAGCAGGAGAAGGAGAGGATGCTAAAGCTTCTTCAAAAGAGGGTTTGATAAGGCCTTTCAAAATAAGTTTATTTTTCCTCTCTTGGAGGACCCTCGAGGAAAACGCGTGACACACGCTGCAGGACTCCTGCAAATGTTTGGCGCCCAAACAATATACACAGAGAGAGTGGTCGTCTGTGATCGACATCTTAAAACTGCACTTAGTGCACTTTTTAAATCCTGAAGGCCTAGGAGCCTGTGACATTATGGCAATCCAAACACAGAAAACTAGCCAAGAAGAAACACAAGAAACACACTGACTAACACTATAGAATTTTCCTTGCTCTCTCTTCTTCTTCTTTACTTTCCTGTCCTTTTAATGAGGACTAACACAACACCAAAAGAAGCAGATCCAATAACTTTAAAATAACAGGAATTAGCCAACAACGAACTGACAGGGGAAGGCCCTTCAACTCCGATGGGACCTCTAGTCTGTCAAAACACAGTCACTACACAATATTTTACCAAGGGAAATACTCATTCAAGCACAAAAACCACTAGATAGCTGTTAAAACAGCTTTTTGTTGAATTTTAAAGAAAATCCTGACAGAAAAGTTAGTGAAAAACACTACTTAGCTCAGCCAAGCTCGAGACCACGTCTTCGCTTGTTAGTGGCAAACGAGATCTGGGGGATTGGTAGTGGTGCATCCTGGGATATAGTAAGCTCAGCCAATAAGAGACTTTGCTCTTTGGCATAAGCGTGCCGAGTCGGAGCCGAGGGATCGGCTCCGAACCCATCAGTCAGAATGTAGGCGAGATAGGATCACATAACATCATATAGATCACTATAAATACATGCAATTGTCACAAACTTTACCTTCATCTTAAAAGCAAATACACCACAAAGGCTGTAGAATACAGTGAAGGAATGAAAAGCTATAAAAAAAGGGGGATGGCGGGTGGGTAACCCAGACTGCAACAGTGAATACACTCTAACATCTACATTTATGGTAAGTGTACACAACTGTACTATGTTCTTCGTGTTTCACTGTTGCAGTCATTACATTTGGGTAGAATCCCAAAGCTATGGATGGGAGGCTGGGAGGCTGGAACTAAATAGCATTAGGAGCGGCTATAAGGCCCTGCAGAACTGCAGTGGCAAAGCCTGCCCTGGACTTAGAGAGGCAAAAGATAATGCTTTGTACAAGTGTGAACAGAACTCCAAGTAGCAGCTTCTAGAATGTCTTTGGTTGGTACCCCTCTGAGAAAAGCTGCTGATGTAGATGCAGCCCTGGTAGAATGTGACCTAATGTCCTTGGGCACTGGTTTACCATGATGCAAATAGCAGAAACAAATGCAGTGGCTTATCCACTTTGAAATAGTCTGCTTTGAAATAGCCTTTCCCTCTGATCCTGCAGCAATTGCCACCAGTAGCTGCTCAGACTTTTAGAGATTTGGTCCTGTTTAAGTAGAATCTTAGTTGTCTGTGCTCGTCCAAGGAATGCAGAATCCGCTCCCCCTCGTTTTGCGGACTTGGGTAAAGTTGGCAGGTGAATAGTTTGGTTAAGAGCCACGCTGGATACCACCTTAGGCATAAAGGAAGGATTGGTCCCAAGGGACACCCTGTCTCGGTAAAATATAATAAAAGGCTCCATAGCCATGAGGGCCTGTAGCTCTGAAACCCTTCTTGCTGAAGTGATTGCCAAAAGTAAAGCTGTTTTCCAGGATAAAAACTTTGTATCTGCAGTAGCAGCTGGTTTAAATTGAGGCAGGGTGAGCTTTTCCAACATAAAATTGAGGTCCCATGCAGGAATTGGTGATCTTCTGGAGGCCTTAAATTTTTGGCTCCTCTAAGATACTGTTTTAGCAAAGCATAAGAAAAGATCGGAGGCTCTGTGTTGTAATGAGCCGAGATGGCAGAGGCATGGATTTTTATTGATGAAAAATACAGGCCCTTGTCAAGCATCTCAGTCAAGTATTGTAAAATCTGAGGAATATTTGGCTCTGCTGTGTCAGTTCCTTGTGCTTGGTTCTAAGCACGGAATCTCTTCCATTTATCAGCATAAGATTTTTTCTAGTACTAGGCCTTCTGGCTTCCAAAATGACATCCATCACAGATTTAATGAGAGGTGTTGTTTGAATAACTACATGATCAGCCATGCTGCCAGGTTCAGAGTTTGGAGTGGATTGTGCAGGATTTGACTGTTCTGCTGAGACAGTAGAGGAGGTATTTGAGGCAAGTACCAAGGAGGGAGTTGAGACATATTCCTTAGTATTGGGTACCAGTGTTGGCGAGGCCAGTCCGGGGCAATTAGAATCATTCTTGTTTTTTCTTGTCTGACCTTTAGTAGGACTTTTGGAAGACGAGGCAGAGGAGGAAAGGCGTAGACCGATTGGTTTTTCAAACTGAAGGATAGGGCATCCACTTTCCATGCTTGTCTGCGAGAAGTCCTTGTGCAGAATTTATCCAGTTGATAATTCTGGGGAGAGGCAACTAGATCTATATCTGGGCTCCCCCATTTCTTTGTTATCATGCTGAAGACTTGCGGATCCAGTTTCCACTCGTGAGGGTCCATAAGGTTTCTGCTTAGGTCATCTGCCAGAGTATTTTGTTTTCCTGGCAGGAACTGGGCTTGAAGATGTACTTGGTAAGTCAAGGCGGTGTCCCACAATGTCATGGCTAGTCTCCAAAGGGGGGTAGGAGCGTGTGCCCCCCTGCTTGTTTATGTACCACATAACCATGGTGTTGTCCGTCTATCAGTAGTTGTCCTAGATGAAGTAAGTCCTTGAAGACTGTTAGGGCATTCTGAACAGCTAACATCTCTTTCTGGTTGATATGCAGATGCATTTGTTTTGGGCTCCATATGCCCTGAATGCATCTCCCTGCCAGGTGGGCCCACCAAGCATAGTCTGATGCGTCTGTAGTTAGGGTTTGATTGGCAGGGGCTAGAGTGAAAGACCATCCCATGTTCTGATGACATGTATCTGCCCACCAAAGAAACTCCTGTTGTAGGCAGGGAATGAGAGGAATCATTGTTTCCAAACTGTGACAATGTTGACTCTATAAAACTTTTAGGTACCACTGTAGTTTCCTCATATGCAGTCATGCATATGGAATCAGTATAATGCAGGATGTCATGAACCCCAAAGCCTGCAGAATTTGTCTTGCAAATAACTGGGTTTTTGTTGCCATCTGTTTGAATTAGTCAGTTGCCTTTGTTTGTCTGGCGTAAGGTAAGCCATCTGGGCAGTTTTATTCAAGCTTGCACCCAGGAATGTTATCTTTTGAGAGGGTACCAGTTGTGATTTATTTTCGTTTATTGTGTACCCTAGGCATGTTAAAAGCCTTTTCACAAACGCCAGATGTTGAAGAAGAACGTCCTTGTTTTCTGCTTGAATGAGACAGTCATCCAAGTAAGGATAGATCTGTATACAAAGTGCCTGGCACCAGTAATTGCATTTTGCAGACAAAGAAGTAAAGACCCTGGGCGCAGTAGATAAGCCAAAAGGCAGTGCAGAGAATTGGTAATGCATAAAACCAGCCTTGAAGCGGAGGTATCTTCTGCACGATTCCCTTATTGGGATATGCAGGTATGCCTCTTTTAAGTCTCGAGTCACTAGCCAAGCGCTCTTGCCCAGCATAGGCAGAAGCTGCTGCAAAGTTAGCATTTTGAATTTTTGTATGTCCAAGAATGTGTTCAAATTTGATAAATCCAGTATTGGGTGCCAGGCATTGTCTTTTCTGGGTACCAAGAACAGTGTTGAGTAAAACCATTGTCCTTTTTCCTGTTCTGGCACTGGCTGAATAGCCCCCATATCCATGAGGGACATAACTTGTTTCTGTGCCTCTACCCATTGATTTTGTGGCAGATCTGGCCAATCGTTTAGAATTGGCAGAGTATGGAAATGAAAACTGTATCCCTGGGATACTATGTTTAATACCCACTTGTCCTGGGTTATTAACTGCCAATTTTGAGCATGAAGTGCTAGTTTTCCCCCTAAGGGGGCTGCCAAAAGAGAAGTGCTTGGAGATGGCAGAGGAAAGTCATTGATACTGTTTACTGTAGGGTTGTGCTTTATTTCATCCAGATTTGGAGGTAGAGGCACCCCATTGCTTTGACCTGTAAGAATCCTGTGATTGGTATCTAGAGCCCTTTAAGCGCCTGGATTTGCCCCGTGAAACTCTGTCTGTAGGCCAGTGTCTACTGAATCTTGGTGACTGCACTTGTAAAAAGTCTTTTACAGTTTGCATAGACTTAACTTTGTCTTCCATTTTCTTTAAAACCTCTTCTGCCTTATTACCAAACAGAGTATTATGTTGTAAAGGTGCATCTAACAATTTAGCTTTAACATGATCAGGCAAATTTTGCTCCTTTAGCCAGGCATGCCTTCTAATCACAGATCCAGTAACTGTGGCCCTACAGGAGGCCTCCAAGGAATCAAAACCACATTGCAAAATATGCTTTCCAACTTGTTCTGCTGCATGCAATAATTCCTGTAAGTCTTTATTTTCCACACATTCAGAAATCAACATAATTGTCTTTTTTCAATAATCCCATAACATGCTGTTGATATTTAAGCATATGAAACTGGCAGTTTAAGGCCCTAATTGCCTAGATTGCAGACGTATAAACCTTCTTTCCCAATCTATCCAGCACCCTGGAATCTCTATCAGAGGGGGTAGGATTCTTAGCTGTTTAGGCCTTTACACCTTTGGGACCCTGTGAGATAGTTTCAGGGTCAGCAGCAGGGTTTTTGTCTGGCTTGCTAGGAGCTGGAGGTAAGGAATCTGGAGTCATGCTCGATTCCGAAAACACATCATCAACAATGTCTAATACAGGAGGTATGGCTAAAGGCCTATGTTGAGGGAGAAGAAGGAAATCCCTAAGCCTCTTTTTTGATTCTGAGAAATTTTGACTCTCCCAATGAAAATGTTCCCTCAAAATATGCAAGGTTTCTCCAAAGGAATAATCTTCAGGAAGAGATGCAGATGGGATGGATTCCTCTGCATCTGAATCCTCATAGGGTGGTATAGAAAATTCCTTATCAGAAGAAAAAAACCTGATCTGAAGATCATAATCAGCGTCTTGCCTAGGCCTCTTATCGGGGGGGGGGGGGGTTTGAGAACCTCTGATCAAGGTTATTAGGTCTTCAGCCATTTTGATCATCTGCTTTTTGGGCATAGGGGCCTGAGCACGTGGCTCATGAGTCGGTTTTTTAGCCTTAGAAGTTGCTTTTGTCTTTGAAGCTGGCATCGGTTTTATATTGAAATGCTGAGGCCTGAAGACACCTTCAGAAGTCGGTGCCTGCTCAGTGGCTCTGAACCCCCGAGGGAGAGACATTCGCTGGTACAATACTTTGAGAATCTCACGGCGTGCCGGACTCCACATGGGTCTCGGTAGAGGCCTGCGACTCGAAAGTAGCAGGCATCAGCGGCTGCAAGCGTCTCGCTGAGTACCGGCAACTGGCTTAGGGGAAGTTTAGTCGGTTTTGGACCTCGACGGTCTGGCTCTGTCCTTTTCTTTGCGTTTTATGTGAACTCCGGCAATCGGATTGCTGTCCGACGACATTTCAGGATAGTTAAATCGGTTTCCAAAATATTTTGAAGCAAAGATATACAGACGCTTAATAGTGTGTTGGTTAAATCTAGCACAAAACCGACAGCAAGGCACGTTATGACCTGGGCCTAGGCAAGGAATACAGTACAAATGAAAATCCTTATGAGGTATTTGCTTCCCACAAGTAATGCAATTATTAGCTTTTACTGACATCGGTATGGAGCAAGAAAAAGTTTCCCCAATGGGTACTTGGCTTTAATTGAAGACTTCGGTTCTGAAACTGTAATTCGAAAATTTCAGGAGTCAGCCGACCGGCACTTGCAAACTGCTTCTGCTTTGGGCACCATGCGGCAAGAAAGACTAGACTAAAGAAAATGGCGTCGGCTGCCTGTTTTATACCCCTGACGACCTGACGTCATGGAAGAGGAGACAGCAACCGACGCAGAACCCAAGACTTTGATATTCAGGCCGACTGAGGGCAACCTGCCAGCAGATTACCCAAATGTAATGACTGCAACAGTGAAACACGAAGAACATCTGAGTAAACACTTTCATCCCTGACATGGGACTTCATCAGAACCTTCTGGAAATATTAAACAACATCTAGAAATATTAGAGAGACAATATAAAACATTTAAAAATACAGTTTCAACAATAAAACATCAACTTAATGGAAATACATTTTAAGAAAGAGTGCAATAACTGGATCTGCAGATTTCAACCTGAATATCCTCCAGTATTGACCGGAATTTGAAACCAGTTTTAAAATCTAGATCCATACGCAGATTATAATGCTATAATAAAGTGGCTAAATTTGCAGCAAATACCACTTTCAGAACCAAATGCTTAAATTAGTTAACTCCCACGACAACTTACATATACACAGTCTCTTATCACTTATAAAATTATCCAGCATCCATCTGCCTGTCGAGCACTAAATACCATTCTACACAACTATGTTCCCAATTGGTCATTATGATCCAATGACCAAAAACTCCATGATCTGTAATCTTACCATGTTGCCAAGGCTGTGAACTCCTTACCTGTATCAATTAGGTCAATACACTCTCCTCCAATCCATTAAAACCTTTCTGAAAGACTTCCTAGTCAAAATCCATCTCTGTTCTTGCTCAACACCCGGATAAACTGCATCCCTAAATATGAACAAGTACCTAATTCTTAGCTTACACCTCCTTACTCTCCCTTCTTCACGTACTTCCTTACTTAAACTTCTCTTCCCCAAATCTCGAACTATACCATAACACAGTTTTCTCATTCACTTCATATTGCAATTCCTAGTTGTATTATATAAACTTATCTTTAACTTCTCTATAAATTAGCTAATATTTCTTTACATATTAAAATCACTGTCTCACAAGATGCATCTATTTTTAACCAATGTTTTCACATTATGTCCAATTTGATACAATTTAAACTATAAATGTTTTATATTTTTGAAGACTGTAAAATTGTTTTTAAAATGTTTTCATAATACTTTGGCCCTTTTCTTTCCAGTCTTCCACTGAAAAGGGCACCTACACAGTTGGGCTTTCCAGGTAATCAAATGTCAATCAATAAATAAATGCATATACACATCTAACTTTTTTTCCTCCTTCTACAGAATCTTACTCAATTACTTCCTCCACCTGCAGCCAATTACCAACTCTTTCTGTGGGAATGAGTGTCAGGCTCCTCCAGGCTAAGCAAGAGTTCTACGTCTCATTTTTTCCTAGCAAGCAACTCCCATCATCCCATTTGAACCCTGGTGTTAAGATGCTGATACAGAGCAGGCCATGTTGAGTGGCCTAACCAAGCCCCTTGAGGCAATTTTTAGAGCTCTAATGCATGCTGCTTGTCAGAGGGAGAATGCCACCACATGCTGGCTACTCTTATCTTGTATGCATATACACAAAGCATAACAAATTCTCAGCATCATGCACTATGGGTGTTAACGCCCAGTACTCCAAATTCACAGCAAATTTGAGGCTTGAATCAAAAAATTGAAATAAATATTCCAAACATACTGCATTAATATAGACAAAGAAATGGGCAAATTTACTGTGATAAGTTTTCCTGATGCCAGGTCACTGGGTGTTTCCACCTGGAACATCCCAATCTGGATATGAAGGGTCACTGACCATCACTGGGCCTGGAGAAAATACAAATTTCAAGTAGCAAAGGTCCAGGTGAGGTTTGCGAGAGGAGTTAGGAGGCTTGTGGTGGTCTTCAGGATGCAAGATCATGTTTTCTCTACCTGCAACATTCTATGATTTGTGAAACTGACATATGTACTACTGTGTTCCTCTACAGCTGTATTTAGTGCTTCTCTATGTCTAGTGATGCTCAAAAAGACTTTTATACATTCAAAACTGATGCATTTAATACAATGCAAACCTAGTCTAGCAAATGTCTTTAAGACTGCCATGCACTGAAAAAACGATTTTTATACGTGTACCTTTTTCTTTGTCTAGCTACATATAATTCATTTTCTGAAATTAATGTGTTACTTGCTTGTGGGGCTCTTCTTACAGAGTTTCTGCTAAGAAAGCCACATGCTTTGTAAGAGTATTCTAGAGAACAAATTCAAAACAAGGCAGATGTAAAGGAAAACAGCCTTCTTGTAGCTAAAATGTACAGCTGTGTACCAACCATAAATGTAGATGTTCGAGTGTTTCACTGTTGCAGTCATTACACTTGGGTTATCCTGCTGGCAGGCTACCCGCAGTCGGCCTGAATTCCAAAGTCTTGGTCCAGCATCGGTTGCTGTCGCCTCTTCCCTGACGTCAGAGCGCCAGGGGTATAAAAGATGCAGCAGACGCCATTTTCTTCAGTTTTTCTTGCCCCAGCTGTCAGGTGCCCCCACAATGGTAGGATAAAAAAATTATGCCAATAAATATGCATGCACTAAAGTAAATATTTTCTTCCGCTAACAGCAAATACACCAGATAGGTTGTATATATTAGAGAAGTGTAGATAAGTTCCAGCAAAGAAAAGGGGGTTGGTGGGTGGGTAACCTGGACTGCAACAGTGAATACACTCGAACATCTACATTTATGGTAGGTACACAACTGTACTATGTTCATCATGTTTCACTGTGCAGTCATTACACTTGGGTTGAATCCCAAAGCTGAGGATGGGTGGTTGGATCTAAATAGGATTAGGAGGGGCTACGAGGCCCTGCAGAACTGCAGTGGCAAAGCTTGCTCTGGATTTAGAGTAAAGAGGTAAGTGGTAGTGCTTGGTAAAAGTGTGCACTGAACTCCAAGTTGCAGCCTCTAAAATATCTTTGGTTGGTACTCCTCTGAGGAAGGCTGCTGAAGTGGCTGCTGCTCTGGTTGAATGCGGCCTAATGCCCTTAGGCACTGATTTGCCATATTGTGCATAGCAGAAACAAATGCAGTGACCTATCCATTTTGAAATAGTCTGCTTAGAGATAGCTTTTCCTTGTGATCCTGCAGCATATGCCACTAAGAGTTGCTCAGTTTTTCTGAAAGCTTTAGTTCTGTCCAAGTAGAAGCGTAGCTGTCTGTGCATGTCCAAAGAATGTAGGAGTCTCTCACCTTTATTCTGTGGGTTTGGATAAAAAGTAGGCAAATGAATGGTTTGGTTAAGGGCCACACTGGACACTACCTTAGGCATAAAAGTCGGGTTCATACTAAGATAAATCCAGTCTGGATGGAAAATGATAAAAGGTTCCACAGCCATGAGTGCCTGTAACTCAGACTCGTCTTGCAGAGGTTATTGCTAGGAGCAGAGCTGTTTTCCATGATAAGAACTTTATCTCAGCTGTATTGGCTGGCTCAAATGGCGGTAATGTGAGTTTTTTCCAAGACATAGTTGAGGTCCCATGCAGGTATTGGTGCTCTCCTTGGGGGTCTTATATTTTTGGCCCCTCTGAGGTACTGCCTCAGCAATGGATGAGAAAAAATAGGTGGTTCCATATTGTAATGAGCTGAAATGGCAGAAGCATGGATTTTAATTGATGAAAAGGATAGACCTTTGTCCAGCATCTTAGTTAGGTACTACAAAATCCGAGGAATATTTGGTACCAACGTGTCAATTCCTTGTGCCTCGTTCCAAACACAGAATCTCTTCCATTTTTCTGCATAAGATTTTCTGGTACTGGGCCTCCTGGCCTCAAAACAACATCTATCACTGCTTTAGAGAGAGGTGTGTTCTGAATGGCTACATTATCCGCCAAGCTGCCAGATTTAAGGTCCTGAGTTGGCTGTGCAGGATCTGATTGTTTTGTTGGGTCAGTAAGTGAGGAATTAGAGGTAGTGTCCAGGCTGGGCCTTGAGACAAACTCTTTAGGATTGGGTACCAGTGCTGGCGGGGCTAGTCTGGGGCAATCAGAATTATTTTTGGCTTCTCTTGTCTGCCCTTTAGGAGTACCTTGGTGAGGAGATGCAGAGGAGGAAAGGCATAAACTGTTAGGGTTTCACAGCTGAATGACAGAGCATCCATTTTCCATGCTTGCTTGTGATAAGTCCTTGTGCAGCATCTCTGTAGTTAGCAGTTGTTGGGGGAGGCAAATAGATCTATGTCTGGGCATCCCCATTCCTTTGTTATCATGCTGAAGACTTGTGGATCCAGTTTCCACTCGTGGGGATCCATGAGGTTTCTGCTTAATTCGTCTGCCAGTGTATTTATCTTTCCTGGCAGGAATTGTACTTGCAGGTGTACTTGATAAGTCAATGCTGTGTCTCACAAAGTCATGGCTTGTCTGCAGAGGGGGTAGGAATGTGTGCCTCCCTGCTCGTTTATGTACCACATGACTGTAGTATTGTCCGTCCTTATCAGTAGTCCTGGATGGAGTAGATCCTTGAAAGCTGTCAGGGCATTCTGAACAGCTAACATCTCTTTTTGATTGATATGAAGATGCCTTTGGCTTGGGGGCCATGTGCCCTGAATACATTTTCCTGCCATGTGGGCCCCCCAGGCATAATCTGATGCATCTGTTGTTACTGCCTGTCTGGCTGTGGGTTGGCTGAATGGCTGTCCCTTGTTGTGGTGACAGGCCTGCGCCCACCATCGAAACTCCTGTTGTAGGCAAGGAAGGAGGGTAATTAATGTTTCCAGGCTGTGGCAATGTTGAGTCCAAACACTTTTTAGATACCATTGTAGTTTCCTCATATGCAGTCTGGCATATGGAATTAGTAGAATGCAAGATGCCATGAAGCCCAAAGCCTGCAGAATTTTTCTTGCAGTTAACTGGGTCTTTGTTGCCTACATTTTGAAGTTGGAAGTCAGTTGCCTTTGTTCGTCTGGCGTGAGATAAGCCATCAGGGCAGTTGTACTTAAGCTGGCACCCAGGAATATTATCTCTTGAGAGGGCACTAGTTTGATTTCTTTTCGTTTACTGTGTACCCTGGGCAAATTAGTAATCTTTTTACAAACGCCAGATGTTTTAGTAGAATGTCCTTGTTCTCTGCTTGAATAACGCAGTCGTCCAAGTAAGGATATATCTGAATTCCTCTGTCTGCAAAATGCAATTACTGGTGCCAGACATTTTGTGAAGACCCTGGGCGCAGTAGATAAGCCAAAGGGCAGTGCAGAGAATTGGTAGTGCATTAAGCCAGCTATGAATCTGAGGTATCTTCTGCAAGATTGTCTGATTGGTACATGCAGGTATGCCTCTTTTAGGTCCAAGGTTACAAGCCAAGCCTTACTGCCCAGCATGGGCAGAAGCTGCTGCAGAGTCAACATTTTGAATTTTGGACCGTCCAGAAAAGTATTTAGAATAGACAAGTCCAGTATTGGTCTCCAGGCTTTGTCCTTTCTGGATACCAAGAAAAGTCTTGAGTAAAATCCTTTTCCCTGCTCTTCCTGTGGTACTTGCTGAATGGACCTCATGTCCATGAGGGATGAAAGTTGTTTTTGCGCCTCTGCCCATTGATTGTGTGGCAGGTCTGGCATACCTCTTGCCCTTGGCAGGGTGTGAAAGTGGAACCTGTAGCCCTGGGACACTACACTCAAGACCCATTTGTCCTGGGCTATCCTGTGCCAATTCTGAGAAAAAAGTGCTTGGTTTCCCCCCAAGGGGGCTGCCAAAAGTTAAGTGCTTGGTGCTGGCAAAGGAAAGTCATTGGGACCGTTTCCTGTATGGCTGTGATTTGTCTTCTCTGCTTTTGGAGGTAGAAGCGCCCCACTGTTTAGGCCTGTATGAGCCCTGGGGCTGGGATCTGCCTCTGGGGCATCTGTACCTGCCTCTCTGTGGCCTGTCTGACACTGGAAAGGACCAAATTCTTTGTAGGCCAGATCTTGCTAAATCTGGGTGGCTGTACCTGTAAGAAATCCTTTACTGTTTGCATAGATTTCGCTTTGTCCTCCATTTTCTTCAACACCTCCTCTGCTTTAACACCAAATAAAGTATCGTGCTGTAATGGAGCATCTAATAATTTTGCTTTAACATGATCAGGCAGATTCTGTTCCTTTAGCCAAGCATGCCTCCTAATGACACAACCCGTAACTGCGGCCCTGCAAGAGGCCTCCAGGGAATCAAAACCACATTGCAATGTATGCTTTTCCTACTTGTTCAGTTGCATGCAATAAATCCTGCATTTCCTTATTTTCTGCACAATCAGAATTGGCCAATACTTTCTGTTTAAGCAGTGACATTAAATACTGCTGATATTTAAGCATATGAAATTGACAATTTAAAGCCCTCACAGCCAAAGTAGCACAAGTGTAAACCTTTTTCCCCCCATCTGTCTAGTGCCCTTGAATCCCTATCAGAGGGAATAGGGTTTTTTGTAGTGGAAGCCTTGACCCCCTTGGGACCCTGAGAAATGGTTTCTGGGTCAGCAGCAGGATTTTTATAAACAAATGTATGTGAATCCGGAACCCTGTAGTATCTGTCTGGTCTGACAGGGGCAGGGGGTAGAGAGTCCGGAGAAAGGCCGGACTCTAAAAACACATCATCCACAATGTCTAACACAGATGGAATAGCAAGAGGCCTGTGCTGAGGTAGTAAAAGAAAATCTCTAAGCCTTTTCTTAGATTCTGAGTAGTCTTGGCTCTCCCAGTGGAAGTGCTCCCTCATGGTATGCAGGGTTTCCCCAAAAGAATAATCCTCAAGAGGAGAGGCTGAAGGGATAGATTCTTCAGCATCAGAATCCTCATAGGGAGGAAGAGAGTATTCCTGCTCAGAGGAGGAGTCAGAAGGAATGGAAACCTGATCTGAAGATTCATATTCTGTTTCTTGCCTAGGCCTCTTATCAGGAGGGGGATGGGAACCCCTGATCAAGGTAATTAGGTCTTCGGCCATTTTGAGCATCTGTTTTTTAGACATGGAAGTCTGTCCAGGAGAAAGCTGTACTTGTTTCTTTGTCTTTAGAGCTGCTTTAGTCTTTATCTTTGAGGCTGAGCTTGGCTTAACATACAACTGTGTAGGTCTGAAAACACCCTCCGAAGCAGATGCCTGCTCAGCGGCTCCGGACCCATCTGAGGGGATAGTTTCCGAGAGTCCAATACCTTGAGTATCCAGAGGCCTAGTTGGCTACACATGGGAGTCAGCAACGGCCTGTGGCTCTGAGGCAGTGGGCATCAAGGGCTGCGAAAGCGCCTCACTGAGAACCGGCTAACTGGCGACTGGCTTAGCGGTAGCCTCGTCGTCTGTTTTGGACCTCGGCTGCCTGTCCTTTTCTTTTTCCTTGCGCTTTTTGTAAACTTCAGTCGGCTGTTCCGATGGCATTATATAACTGAATCTTCGGCCAAAGTAATGAAAGGCAAAATCGTACCGACGCTTAATAGTGTGTTGGTCAAATCTAGCGCAAAACCGACAGCTAGCAACGTTGTGATCAGGGCCTAGGCAAGGAATACAGTAAGAATGAAAATCCTTATGAGGTACTTGCTTCCCACAAGAAATACAATTGTTCAATTTTTTCTGACATCGGTCTGGAGCAAGAAGAAAGTTTCCCCAATGGGGTACTTAGCTTTAATGAAGACTTCAGATCTGAAATTCGTCTCTGAAAATCTCAGGAGTCGGCCGACCGGGACTTGCCAACTGCTTTTGCTTCGGGCACAGCGCGGCAAGAAAGACTGAAGAAAATGGCATCGGCTGCATCTTTTATATCCCTGGCACTCTGACGTCAGGGAAGAGGCCACAGCAACAGACGCCAGACCAAGACTTTGGAATTCCGGCCGACTGCGGGTAACCTGCCAGCAGGATAACCCAAGTGTAATGACTGCAACAGTGAAACAAGAACATCAGAGCTATTAAAATAATTTTGGCCTTGAGAATCCTGACTTTTGAGATACTTACACACATGCAGAAATAGGGGAAGGCACAGAACAGTGTTCAGATTCACTTCTGGATGAATACATCCCCCGGGTGGTGGAATAAAGCAAAAAATGGCTGCATTTGAAACTGGACAGGGATGCAAACAGGTCAAGGTTTCCTTCAGTGATGGAATACAGTCTACACTGCCAACTGATTCAGTGACCACTACTAGGGTACCAGCACACAGACAAAGAGTCTGCCCACAAGCACTCTGGCTTGATATAGGGCAAAAGTAGCACGGATAAGGTGATCAGTAGTAAATGGTTCAACTAACTTCCTCCTGACAATGGGAAAAGAACTACTATCTCTGCCTGTTTATATATATATATATATATATATATATATACATATATACACACACATATATATATATATATATTTATATATATATATATATATATATATATATATATATATATATCTGTATGTATGTGTCTTCCAGCTTTTCCCGGTTAGGGGTCTCCACAGCAGAACTCCGGTCCGCTAATGATTGGCAGTTGATTTTTACGTGCCTAGTTGCCAGCCCTGACACACAGCCTTCAACGAAGGGACGGTCATTCATGCATGTCTCCACACAGAAGACGCTCTAGCTGAGAATCGAACCGGACAGCGTCTTACTGTGAGGCAACAATGCTACTGCAGCACCACCACCGTATATATCACTACTGTCATTTTGTCAGACTGAATAGCAATTGTATCAATGGGAGGGGATTCTTGGACACATCCTCATTTCCAAAATGTTTATGTGCAGATTGGCCTCCATCACTTACCTTTGACCATCTGCTCTAAACAATACAAACCCTACCTGAGATAAGAAGCATTTATGATCACTGTTGCTTCCTGGGGGGGGGGGCTGACCAAAACAACTTTGATACAAGAGTCCACAAACAAAAATGGTTCTGCATTTTATGGACATCCCAATTATACTATCTAAAGCTGATCTTTCTGTACTAAAAAAGTACCCTGGCATTAATGAACACATATCAGTCAATCCTTTTTTAGAAAATCAAGCTACTTAAGAATTGAGTATGTAATCAAATGTAAAATTTTTATTAACTGGTATTAATAATTATTATATAGAAAACTATGTTGTTTATTGAACTAACAGTATAATGTATTTTTAAAAAAAATTTAGTTGGCAATGTCAATTTTATAACACACTGGCACTTTCAATGATTATTGATGAATAATTTAAAATTTAAAATGATTGGTCAACTTGTATATTTAAACAGGAATGGAGGGATATTAAATTGTTCTGAAGAAGTCTATCGATTTTAGATGAAAGCGCTTAACAGTATTTGTATTGAATAAAGGTGATATCGGAGATTAATTGTGCCGGTGTTTTTGTGGTCCGTGTGCAGTAGAACCTGGAAATATCGTTGTGGTTGGTGTACTGTACTAAAAAAGTCTACGGAAGAACTCCCAAGTACCAGGCATGGTTCACCATGAAAATTGGAGATGCCATGGCACCTAGTACTCAGACATAGACAAAACAGCATGGACTATACTGTTGTACATTACATGCAGAGCTATCGCTTCATGATGAATCTTGTCCATGGGGATACAAGCTCATTAAGCCAGAGTGTTCAGAGTGCAACCTTAACTGAGTGAGCAAACTGTGACTTGGGAAGAATCACCGTTATCCCCAAAGAGTGACGTAGCTTGAGTAGCAAGTCTGAAGATGTAATTAAACCTTTCCACTGACAGGGCTGCAAGAAGTCAGTCATCCAGGTAAGGGAAGACCCTGCAATCTTGGAGTCTAAGAGATGCCACAAATAAAGACAACCACCTGAACACCTTGGGGTTGGTGTGAGACCCACTGTCACTGCCTTTACTAGAAATGGCTGACCACTACTCATAAGCAAAAAAGTCACCTGGACATCAAGATGCATGCCTACACCAAGCTTCTCAGGAAGGTCCAATAACACATCTAGTGTCTTTTGGATAGATAAACATGGAATGCACCACAGCCATGTGAAAGGGCTCCCTTGCTGCTCACTGGTTTAAGCAGTTAAAGTCAAGAAAGGGCGTTTTCCCCCCCTTTTTTGTCTATTGGTAACAAAGCTAGACATGGTCTTTTGGCCTTACTCTCTCTGACTGCACAGGATCCTATTGGATTCTTTTTTTTTTTTTTGTTCTGGGCATCTACATTTGCCTTAGTTCTTTGATGGGATAGAATCCTAGTGAGGAAGAGAGACTGTGGTTTGGGAAGGGAGAGGAATGGAATGGAAAAGTCTTGGGATAATATGCACTTAGTCCACCTGTTGCATGCTGTGGCACCTCATGCTAACTGGTGGGGGCAGCCATTCCACCTCTACAGGTAAGCAGGCAAGGTCTACAGGATTTGAAAGCTGCCCTGTGGAATACAGACTCAGATTCCAAGTTATTCCATTGAAACCCATCCCCCTCAGGAAGAGTGAACATTCTGAAAAATTACCATGTAGTCTGTTCAGCTACCCAGAACCTCACAAGTTCTTAATTTAGGGTAAGGGAACCCTAACTGGTGCAGGCTCTGCTCAGTTCTAGAAAATGGGTGCTATGGTGCCTGAAACTTCACCCCAACTTTGGTACAAGTGCAGTCCTTAATCTATTTCTCAAGTGTTTTCACAGAAGACCTGAACAGCATCTGTTAACTTGGCCCGTCGGGAGGGAAACACTGTGTTTGGCACCCCTAGTTGAATCATCCACCAGTTTATAAACCAATCTAACAGTATGGTTATCTACAGAGCTGCAAATTTAGAGTTGGGACTGTAGCTCAACTGCAAGCTCCAATTCTGGCAATTCCAACAGAATGACAGACTTGTCCACAAGTTTCCTGTGGCTTCACAGCATATGCACTACATAATGTACTGCCTTTAACTGGCAGATGAATGGTCTTTAGAATTGTCCTGGCTCTCCTTGCACAGTAGAGTCCACCACCAGGTTTTGTGGCTAGCATAGCTGGTCCTTGATGCTGAAAGATCCTAGGTTGTTTCAGTGTAGGTGCCACTGCCTCCAAGTTCTTCCAATCATTTTCTGTCAGAGGCTTGAACAAGTCAACAGTTAAGGGAACCACCAAAGGCAACAACCTAAGAGGCTGGAAGGCCTTAGAAAGGATACATTCCAATTCTGGAGAGTCTTGAGGCCACTTAGCTTGAGGAGTTCAAAATTTCTCTCCAAAGTTGAGGTCATTAGACAGTAACAGGAGAGAACCAGTCCATTTTTCATCTGCATTAAGCATGGGAAATTGCCACAGATCATCTTTTGATTCCTTCTGTTTGCAGCTTTGCCTCCCCTGTTTAGGGCAATCCTGGGAAAAGCCCTCCCCACAACAGTTTCTTTGTCTGTGGTTATATGGGTGCATGGCGGAAGCAATTGGTAATGTCCCTAGGTGAGGCACAGTCAGAATTGCTGAGGTGGGAGGGGAAGCTCATGTATAGACCAATCTATAACACATGAAACAGATTACTTCGGGCACAGAAAGGGAAACTGACTAGACTTAAAAGCGGCCTAGTACTTACCCAAGAACCTACAGAGGCCTGCACTGTAGGCACCAGGCCTGGTCACATCCCTAAACAAAAAAAAAATGCATGTCCTACTGATAAAGGTGCCTAAAACGTATTAAAACTGAATCATCCAAGCAGTCAGTTTAAGTTGCTTGAGACTGGGGTTTATCAAGCTTCCTTTGTCTTGACTGCATAGATCCAATCTATGAAGAAGTTTATGGTAACTGCCCCGGGCCTATTCCATAACAGAGTCACCATAATAATTTTTTTGAGAGCCCTTCTGAATCTGCTGGATAACCATGGATCAGGATAAAAGAATGAAATGCATAAAAGCACATTCCCAACAATGGAAATGAAAATATATCCGTTTTTCCAGGCCTGCCTGGAAGGAGTCTGTGTGCAGAATTTAGTTATCCTGGAAGACCCCTCCCCCATCCAATTTCCATTTGTGAGGATCTGTCTGGTTCTACTCTGTTTGCCTGCGACTACATTTTGCTACTCTGATGGTAAGCAAGATGCTCCCATGCCATCATAGTGAGCCTGCGCAGGGGGTAGAACCTGGTGCTCCACACTTTGATTACATACCACAGCACTGTAGTATTGTTTGTTAACACCTGTAATTTGGCTACTATGTGACCTTGATCAATCACTTAGCCAGACCATGCTTTGGGGCAATTGACAATGTGGGTTAGACTCCTTAATGGTCTCCTGGACAGCTGACTAGTAAATACCTACAAATCTAAAATCTGCTCTACTCAATACCAATTCACTAGAAAATGCAGATGTTCCATGCATTTCTTATAACATTTAACTGCATACATTCAAACACCCCAGAAATGTAAATGAAAGAAAACAAGATTGGGAAGCAATGCGAAGGTTGGAAGATGTAAAATTTTCATAATACTTAACTTGCCAAGAATTTTTAAATATTAAAAGGAAGTCACATCATCCAACCAGTTTTGTAAAGATGAAATTAAAATAAAAGCATCCTCCTTGTGCAGAGGGACAGAGAACACACCAAACAAAACCATATAGACTCAGGTAAAATTGCAGTTTAGTTAATTTGTAACGGGTTTTATTCTTAATAAACTGGACTGCAATTTTACCAGTATCAGCAAGGTTTTGCTTTTTAATTTTGTAAACATGTTACTAAAAATAATAAAACTACATATACTTGTTTCAAATACTTCTTTTTTAAACAGTACGTTAAAAAGAGGGTGCCAAAGGCAACCTGGCCATACCCTCCTGGACTTTTTTTTTTTTTTTTTTTTTAAACAACAGGAAGTAGTTTGACGTTTACAAGACACCAGAAGTATATTTCAGTTGAAATCTTATGGCCAGAATTTATACTGCTATATAACCATCTTTGGGAAGCCCATATTGTCAAATAGGGCACAATCACAGACTCAAGATGCTAAAATTATGTACTGATCCAATATGTGATGGTTCTGAACTCTGTATTTAGTATATAGTCTGAATTTTTATTACATCCAACACAGTTATACCCACATAAAGCAGCATACTTCAAGACAGAAAAATTATTTCTCTGTGGTCCCTTATTAAAGTTACAAATATCTTTGAAGGTAACACTAATGATCTAGCAAGGTTTACTTAGGAATGCTGCTTTCTTTTACAGAAAATGAAAAGTTATTTGTGATGTACCAGGGTTTCTGTAAATGCAAAACAAATCTTGAACAAGAATACTTTTATATAAATATCTAAATCACAGCAATTTAAGTTGCAACCCAAGTTCACATACATAAACAGAAAACATAAAAAACTTTAGTATCAAGCATTATAGAAACATCATTAGAAAGTACACATTTTTCTTTTCACAAGTTTCATTCACTCCAGCATTATGTCACTGCCTGATTCCTGTCTTCCCTTAAACCTCACTTCACCAGAGAATAATTATGCATGTAGTGTTCCTACAGATAACATTTTTCCCCACTGAATTTGCTCCCAACTGCAAATTTTTATCTCCTTTATTTCCATTACAGTCGGTTTTGATTTTGGAGTGCTATTTTTCTAACACTTTTTTGTCTGACAATAGGATTAAATTCAGTAGGACCGTACTATGCCTAGGACATTCAGGCCCTGTATCCCAACTCAATTTCTGTCAAAGTAAGCTGTAGAGAATCAACTTCCGCTAACTTGTCACACCCATACCAAAGAAAAAAAAACAAAATGCAGATTTCCTCTCTCTTCCCCATCAGATCTCCAAAATGTATAGCTTCACTCATTTCCGACAAAGACAAGCACACACTTTTCAGCAGAATCCAGAGGAGAAAATCTCCAGTACTTAAAAAAGTGTCAATATATGAACAAATATCACATTTACAATACAAATAGGACATATAATAAGAATCATTTATCATCTTTTGTTGCTACTGTGTTGTCAAAACAAAAGCACTATGATAAAGAAAAGAATACAACAGAAAAAGGAGTACATTGGGAGTGGAAAGAGAGGATAACAGAATGATACAGTGTGTCCAACAGCTGAGTGGAGAGAGTAAAAAGATTTAAAAGCGAGAGATTTGGAAAATAAAACATGGAGCATAAAGATGGATTTGAAAAATACTGGAAGAGAAAGTGTGGAAGCAGTATAAGGTGGTTTATACAAACAGAGCAAAGAATAAAGGGGATAAGGGGGTAGTATAAATATATGGGGACAGGGGGGAGATATTTTAGAAAAGAAAAGGAGAACATTATCTGAGGAAATGTCTTATGAAGTTTACTTTGGACAGAAAAATACCCAGCACTTCCATGAATAAATTCTAAACCTTCTAGACTTTGCTGCATATTTGTAAGACCACTGATTTTTACAATTACCATGCAATTTTTATCTGCCATCATTATCCTTTTTTAAAGGCATCTTTCGTAAAGTCTCAACTAAAACACTACAGAAGTCAGTTATTCACTCAACACTCCTCTATCTCCTTCTCTCTGCCTATCCTGTTATCCTTCATTGACAGGGAATGCAGTCTCTAACCTGCATTAGACAACTGGTAAACTGTACATCGATACCCTGATTGGAGAACGAGCGTTCTCCAGCAAGGTATTAATGTACAAGTAATGCCAGGTGAAGAGAGTCCACCGCTCTACCACTTCACGACAGCTTATCAAGCCGCCGTGGAGCTTGGACTGAGGAAATAGAAGAACTGCTATTATTTTACGCTCGCTAAGCAGCGTTTTTGCTGTTTGCAAGTGTAAAATATTAAAAAAAAAAAAAAAAAAAAAAAAAAAAGACAAAGGTACGCGTGTGTCTGTGTGTGAGTATGCGTGCTTGTCAGTGACAGTGAGCGAGCAGTTATTTTACACTTGCTAAGCAGCGCTCTTGCTGTATAGAGAGTGCAAAATAAAAAGAGAAAAAAAGAAAATGCAGTGTGTGTGAGAGAGTATATGCATCTATGTATGTGAGAGAGAGCGCAATTGTGTGTGTTTCCACCTGCATGTGTGTGGGAATGGGTGAATGAAAGCAGAGAGAGGTGTGTGTGTGTGTGAGAGACAGAACGAGCGAGTGAGAGAGAGAGAGAGAGACAGAGCGAGCAAGTGAGAGAGAGAGAGACAGAGCGAGCGAGCGAGAGAGCGAGTGAGACAGAGCGAGCGAAAGAGTGAGCGGGAGAGCAAGCGAGAGAGAGAGAGCAAGCGAGAGAGAGAGAGAGAGCAAGCGAGAGAGAGAGAGAGAGAGCAAGCGAGAGAGAGAGAGAGATATAGAGCAAGCGAGAGAGAGAGAGAGATAGAGCAAGCGAGAGAGAGAGAGGGAGAGCAAGAGAGAGAGAGAGAGAGCAAGCGAGAGAGAGAGACAGAGCATGAGAGAGAGAGAGAGAGAGCGAGACAGAGCGAGCGAGAGACAGAGCGAGAGACAGAGCGAGAGACAGAGCGAGAGCGAGAGACAGAGCGAGACAGAGCGAGAGCGAGAGACAGAGCGAGAGAGAGCGAGAGAGCGAGAGCGAGAGAGACAGCGAGCGAGAGAGAGAGAGAGAGACAGAGCAAGAGAGAGAGCAAGCAAGAGAGAGCAAGCGAGAGTGAGAGAGCGAGCGACAGCGAGTGAGAGCGACAGACAGAGCAAGCGAGAGATATGTGTGTGTGTGTGTGTGTGTGTGTGTGTGTGTGTGTGTGTGAGAGAGGGAGACAGAGCGAGAGGGAGACAGAGCGAGAGAAAGATACAGAGCGAGCGAGACAGAGAAAGCGAGAGAGCGAGCAAGACAGACAGCGAGCGAAAGACAGACAGAGCGACAGAGAGAGCGAGTGAGACAGAGTGATCAACCGAGCGACAGAGCGAGCGAGAGAGAAAGAGACAGACCGAGAGAAAGATACAGAGCGAGCGAGACAGAGAAAGCGAGAGAGCGAGCAAGACAGAGCGAGCGAGAGAGAGACAGAGCGAGAGAGAGAGAGACAGAGCGAGAGAGAGACAGAGAGAGAGAGAAAGAGACAGAGGAAGCGAGCGAGAGCGAGCGAGCCAGAGCGAGTGAGTGAGTGAGAGAGAGAGAGACAGAGCGAGTGAGTGAGAGAGAGAGAGAGAGAGAGAGAGAGACAGAGAGAGCGAGCACGAGTGAGGGAGCGAGCACGAGCGAGCGACAGAGAGCGAGAGAGAGACAGACAGACGGAGAGAGAGACGGCGAGCAAGTGAGAGAGAGAGAGAGAGAGAGAGAGACGGCGAGCGAGTGAGAGAGAGACGGCAAGAGAGAGAGAGAGACAGATGGCGAGCGAGTGAGAGAGAGCGAGTGAGAGAGCGAGGGGGAGACTGACAGCGAGCGACGGACAGCGAGAGACAGTGAGAGAGACAGCGAGCAAGAGACAGACAGACAGAGCAAGTGAGTGAGAGCGAGCAAGTGAGAGAGAGCGAGACAGAGAGAGCCTGCGAGCAAGAGCGAGCGACAGAGAAGAGAGCGAGAGAGAGACAGAGAGAGCGAGCGAGACAGAGCAAGTGAGAGAACGAGCAAGTGAGAGAACGTGCAAGTGAGAGAACGAGCAAGTGAGAGAACGAGCAAGTGAGAGAACGAGCAAGTGAGTGAGTGAATGTAAGCAGAGGAGACTTCCTGCGAGACAGCTCAAGAGAAAGTGAGACTGAATATGTGTATGAAAGCAGCTGGAGACTGTGAGAGATTGAGAAAGCGGATGAGACAGATATGGTGTATGAAAGCAGAGAAGTGTGTGTGCGTGTGTGTGAAAGCAGAAGAGATTGTGTATGTGTGTATGGGAAAGAGAATGGGCTGCATGTAAAATTGTTGTATTTCACTTGCTTATTTTTTATATATATTTGATGTAAAATGCTTCCTCCAACACCATTAACATACTACAGCAAGTTTGACATAGTAGGCGAATGAACTATTTTACATTAAAAATACATAAAAAAAATAATAACAATAGCATTTAAAAAAATAAATAAGCAAGTAAAAACAATTTTACAGCAAGCCCACTGTCTAAGAACAATAATGCCCCCAGGGTGTTATTGTGCTTAATGTGTAATTAACGCCCTTCCAGGGGTGTAGAGGCCCTCCGCCTGCGGTATCGGACCTCATAACACCCCTGGGCAGGCATTAATTACACATCAACACACACCCTGTTGGGCTTTATTGCCTGTGTATAAACTTCCATTTACCCTCATCTCACTCTACTACTTTACCACCAGAGATTTTTGCTCCCAGTACCTTGGCTTTTTGCAAATTTCCTCCAGTAAATTTCTGTCTCCTCTTGTCTACTTTTATAACCCTACCTGCAGGCATCCCTACTGGTAAAATATCCTTCCTACATTTCTTAGTTTAGTTTTTAGAATGCTGTTATTTTATGAACACATTATTTTGTATGACTGTTACTATTCTTCTAAAGAACTTAAACCAAAATTTTAGTTTGCCTTTACCTCTTGACCCGCTCCCTCAGTTCATTACCATCCTTTACAACAAATTCAGAACCTTCTACTTGAATCATGTACAACAGCCTTAACTATGCCATGTAACTTTAAAGTACCCCTTAAAATCAGGCAACCCTAAACCACCTTATTCTATAGGAAGAATTAATCCATCCCACTTATAATTCGTCCTCTTTTCTTTCTAAACTCACTTCTTTATTAAACTGTCATCCACACATTTTACTCCCGTTGATTATGCCGGACTTGAACAGTAAATGGACTAAACTTTTCCTCTGCTTGTATCTTATTATCTATAACCAAGAGGTTACAGTCACCTTTGCTATCATTTTCTGTTTAGTCACTTTTTATATTATCTGTTTATCTGCCATAACAGAATCCTAACTCATACACCTAAATTTATGTCATCTATATGTTCCATATACAAGTTTTGCTGGACTAATTCATGTGAGAGTGCACTGGTTACCACTATAGCTTTGGTTACATCTTCATTTATTTTATATCTAGCAAAGGTGTAAAACAGTCTCAAAATTCTCCACAATACTAAAAATGTTCTTTTCTGGAATTAATCAAGTACAAATTAATTATCAGTGAACTGATCTAATTTTTGTTAAGATGACATAACTGGTGCATTAACTTGTGAATCCATTACTTTCTTTGCAAATGGCTCTAAATATAACACACACAGACACGAAAGAGGACATTTCTGCCTGTTTCCTGTGCTCACACACAGCTAGTCAGTGAGCAGTCCTCCAACCTTAATTCTTGGTTCAAACCCTTAATATACTCCCCTTGTTAACCCTATTACTCTAGCAGAATGCAAATGCAAGCACTGGTTTTCTCAAAATCCCACCTGACCCTATTGAATACTTTTCCTGCATTAAGATTCCCCAACAAAAGTAGTGCTTTACACTCCAATTCCCTCTGGATCATCATTGTTCTAGTAATACTAACAAATGTTTTCCTTCCCTCTACAAAAACACACTGATCCTTGCCATTATCTTTACTAAAACTAACACTTACAATCATAGCTTAAAACAGAAATTGAGCTACATGTAGCCGGGCCTGAAAGGCCTTTATCCTCTCTCAGTAATAATGCCACCACTGCTTTCTTCCAAGTTGTCAGTACTTTCCCTTATTTTAAAATATTGTTACACAAAGCCTTCTAGCTCATTTTTTTTCCATCCTAACTTCCAAATTCCACAGCAATAATCTCTCCTCCTGAACACTTCACTGTTGACCAATTATAAAATCACTTTTTATTTCAACTCTTCCCAACTTCTTTAACTACATACATATTTTCCAAACCATCAAAAATGTACATTCTAAACTCGGAGCCCTCTAAAAGGCCAAAACTTACCTAACACCCCAAGACAGGCTAGCCACAGCAAGATCTCGGCTTCTATCTACACTTCTCTACTGCTCTCATCTTCACAAACCTATGCAAGGCTGGCCTACACAACCTAGAATCCTTGTTGTTGTGTCTTTCGGCTTTTCCCGGTTACGGGTCGCCACAGCGGAATTCCGGTCCACTAATGATTGGCAGTAGATTTTTACGTGCCGAGTTGCCAGCCGTGATGCACAACCTTCAATGAAGGTACACCCATTCATGCATGTCTCCACACAGAAGGCGCTCTAGCAGAGAATCGAACAGGACAAAGTCTTACTGTGAGGTGACAACGCTACCGCAGCACCACCACCACACAACTTAGAATCCTGCTATAACAAAATTGCAAAGTTTACCATCAATCATCCCCATAAAGCCCATCATTGCTCTGCGCTCCTACAACTTAACTGGCTAGAACGTCTAAACCTGTTAACATTAAACCAACTTACCCTCACCCACAAAATCATTCACAACCCCAATAACTGCCCCTCAATTTTAACCCTAGTCCAACCACAGACAAACGGCAGGTCCCATAAGTCGTCTGGCCTCTGCTCAAATTAACACAATCACATAACTACCACGTTGACTCCCTCTACTCAAACAAATTATCCAAGTCCTGGAATGCTCTCCCCCTAAAACATACAATGCGCCCCCTCCTATTCTTCTTTTAAAACAAAAGTAAAAGAATATCTTAAAAGCAAACAGCTCTGCCCCTGCAATCCCCCTGGATAACTGCTCCTTTCACTCTTCACCCACTACAACTAAAAGCTATTTCTCATCTAAGCAAAACTGAGAGTTTACTATGACTAGTCTTTTCAATCACCTTTCACATTTTTTTCTTTTTCATTGCTTAACCTACTAATTCTTCTTCTTGACTGTGCATATCTTTCAACACACATGCTCACTCCCCGTTTCAGTTTCTACTCAGTTATCATAAACTTTCAGTGTTTACATTTTCTAATTTTGTTCCAATTATTTATTTATTTATTTATTTTATTTTACATTTGTTTACCGGGCTAGTCCAACTGGATACATTTCCATTTTCAGCAGAGGCCCGGGGAGAAAAGCTCCACGTTAAAGTTAATACAAACAAAGTCTTTTACATAAAGAAAGTAATTAGTTAGTAAAATACATCAGAAATAAGGTTTATTCTAAATTCTAGTAATTAAAAATATAAATAAGTAAGCACATTAACTCAAATTTCTTTACAGTACAAGATTGGAGAGATTATACTTTAGTAAAAACATTCAAGAAGAGTCTATTTAAAAAGTAAGTGTAAACCATAGAGAGAAGTATATACATTCATAACAGAGGCTAGAGGTAGAGAAAAAACTACTCAAGGACAAAGAGTAGAAACAGGAGAGAGAAGGAGATTTAGAGAAAGGTAGTTAGTAGAATCATGAGATTAGTCAGGATTGATTCATGGGCATAGCCAGAGTGTTTTTAGATATTGTTTGAGCTTTTGTTTAAAGAGGAAGGGTGATGAGATAGAAGTTAGAGTGGCCGGTAGACTATTCCAGTATTTACCTATAGTGTTGGCGAATAGTGAATCACCTGCTATGTTATTGGACTTACTTAACTTGACCAGAAGTTTATTAGAGGAGCGTAAAGAATTTAGGTTAGAATAAGGAGAAATAAGGTCAGAGAGTATAGGAGTATTTTTAGGTTGGTAAAAAATTCTGTGAACAAAAGTAAGTTGGGAGAGTAATAGTGTATTTTCTAGTTCAAGCCAGTGTAGTTGTTGTAGATTGTGACAGTGGTGAGTTCGAAATGGGTTTCCGGTGGCAAATCTAGCAATGCTATAGTATGCATTTGCTAGTTTAGTAAGGTTATTTTTCTTTAGGTTTGTGTATATGGATGAGGTATAAAGAAGAGTAGAAATAAGATGAGAGTGTGCAAGTGTTATTTTTGCTTGTGGAGTTAAGAAGGTTTTAATTCTATATAAGGAGCCAAGCTTTCTATTAACAGTTTTAATAGTGTTATTAATATGATTATCAAAAGTGAGGTTATTGTCAATTAAAATACCCAATAGCTTAGTGGAAGAGTCAGGGGCTATATGTGTGCCATTGTTGGATGTAATTGTGAAGTCTAAGAGGGGAGACAATATTAGGCCTAAAGAGTAGGAGTTTGGTTTTTTTAGCATTCAAAAGGAGGCAGCGTTTCAAGAACCATGCCTCAACTGTGCTAAATACATTCTGTGTGAGGGTTAGTAGTTCAATGCTATATACATTTATCTAGTTTCTTATACAAAAATTTATATAGATAATTTTCTGTTTTGCAGATGCAAATCCTGTTTTTATCTGTGTTGTAATAGGAGCTTTTCTCCCTGGGTCTCCTCCGAAAATGGGCTACTAGCCCAGTCGGACAACACCCAGTATACGAATGTAAAAGATAAGTAACTGCCAAGCTTCATCTTCCTCTAGTTTTGGTATAACCAAGTCTTCCATAAATATATTTCCATGTGTACCTTTTCTTGGTTTCCCATTCCTCGGTTTTATACAAACTTTCATAAAACTTCCAAAATATCTCAACACCCTTACCTTAGGTTAAAAAAAATAAACAGTAACCTTTTAAACTCATGCATACTGCCCAGTCTTATTTTTTTCACTTTAGAACACTGCAATTGCTTTTCTTTTTCTGCTTTACTTTAACCTTCGCTAACCCCTTTCATTATCCATTTCCCACCTCTCTTATTTCGAACAGGTTTAAAAATTCATTTTACTGCACTTGGCTGTCCCTTCTGAAGGGATTTCTACCTTCCCTAATACACTCACAAGTCATACCCACTACCCATTTGTTATACTCTGCTCTTTTTAACAAGACAAGAAAGTGACAATGTGTCATTTCTACACCACTGCCCTACATCTTTAACTTAGTTTTTAACACTGCATGCTCTGCTATGATTATTGGATGGGTGTCCATGTTCTTAATTAAATATGCAAGCTCCTGTGGAATTTAATTTCTATCCAATCTAGCCCAGTTATTGCATCTGTTGCTGTCCTGCTTTGGACACAATAGAAGAGTCTTTGTGGGTTTTGTTCAAGCAGATTTTATTCAAACACATTTCGACATAAGTTTACTGACCAACTTAACCTGCATACAAACTAACTGCTGTAATCATACATGCTTAATCCCTGGCTGCATTCTCAAAGTGGCAATAGGAATGGCACATGCTTGATATTTATACGTGCACGCTCAGTTTTTGACGTGCTTTTTAAAGATACAGCACATAGCACGTACTCCCGGATATACATCCCCCATTTTGAAAATCAAAACATGCAATGCTATAAATCTTTTTGGCCAGCAGATAGACGATTATCAGTCATGCAAGTCTAAAACCTGTGAGAGATGCACTTGCCTAGCCAAACTGGAGGCAAAGTTCTCTCCAAACCAAGACTGAACTTGACAGTCAAGAGGAGAAGGTAAACACTTGCACCAAACCACAGTCATCACATAGTCCCACTAAACCTATACTACCAAAATCCACACACACAAACACAAAAACATTCACGGAGTCCCTCAATAATAATCTGCCCAAGCAACAGACACCTCCAAAGCAGGAATGCAAGCAACCTTCACCAGCACAACACAACACAAGTGACACAGAGCCCACAAACTCAGTGTGCCACTCAACTACAGAACATAAGGCAAAACAACATACCCAACAAACTAGTCATAGGTGACTCTATAATCAGGCACACTGATGTCCCACTCAGTAACCTTCTCCTTGTTTAGCCTAGTGTCAGCTGCCTGTCGGGTGCCAGAATCCACCACATAACCCACACACTCCGGTCACTCCACAAGTACAAATAGGTCTCTGTCACTGTCCATGTCGGTGTGAACAACCTGAGACATACCTCCCTGGACTACATGAAAAGATACATGAAAAAGCTCTCCAATCTTGTAACCCAGGCAGGTATGACCCTAGCCCTGAGTAGCATCCTGCCATTGCCCAGAATGATACCACAGTACCAACACAAAATGATTGTCTGCTGGGACGACATGGTCGACAGACCACGATGCTTTGCCAGAAATGGCCTGCACCTGTCGCCCGTGGGATTCCAGATACTGGCTAAGGCTCTTGCCGCCCCTATAGTGCCTTTTTAGGCAAGGTTCAAATGACAAATTCACCACCGTAACAGGTACAGGCAAGCAAAAACTGAGGGTAATGTTACTCAACGCTATAAGTCTAAACCTCAAAATGCACTCACTCGAGGTACTCCTTAAAATGGAGAACACTAATATCTGTGCAGTGACCGAGACCTAATTCAAGGCTTCAGGCAGCACCTCTGCACTACCAGGCTATAATTCACATCACACCTTCGGCCACCTAACCTGGACCAGAACACTAAAGGCAGAGGTGTGTCCATATTCTTTAAGGATATCCACACCACCAGGCTAGTTGCTCAGCATAATGAATATGAGTTTATCCAAGTGCAACTAACTCTGGGCAAAACTGCAATCCAAATTGTAGCTTGCTACAGATCCCCCACCATGCCCCAGGATTCCTACTCCGCTTTTCTTGATATACTGGAAAACATTAGGGTTCAGCCAAACACACTAATAATGAGCGATTTCAACTACCCTACCATTAACTAGGAAAACTACTCATGTATCAACTCCTTCACTCAACACTTTCTGGAATTCATAAATTCCAATGCCCTGGATCAACTTATCCACACCCACCAGGGGCAACAATATCCTAGACCTAGTCATTACCAACATGAGTGACTGGTGTTCCACACCTGAAGTCAACTCCTCATTGGTTAGATCCGACCATAAGCTAATCACCCTAAATATCCACATCCCGACCCCACCCCCCCCCAGTAAGGAAACCACCATAAAAAAGTCTCCAAAACCAACTTCATGCTTATTAAAACAGAAGTGGCGAATTTCATGACACCCATGCAGACGGACAACACAGTTACGACTGCTGAATCCTACACAAATTTACTCTATAAGCACTTACAAGAGTGCATGGATCGTGCAAACTGACCGCCCCACCTACTTACCATGTTCAATCATAGCTTCATGTCAGGCTTTGTGCCCATTGAATGGCGCAAAGCAACAGTTATCCCACTCCACAAAGGGGGAGCCACCACGGACCCCGGGAACTATCACACTATTAGCCTGACGAGCCTGGTCTGCAAGGCTATGGAATGTATCATCATGGAACTTATAAACAAGACATTGGTAACCTCCCAACTCTGGACCCCACCCAGTTCTGGTTTGTGAAAGGCAGCTCATGTCTCCTGAACCTAAGACATCTTTGAGGTAGTCACCAAAGCCATAGATGAGGGTAAGGTAGTTCACACAGCCCATCTTGACCTCACCAAGACTTTCAACACCATCCCCCATTCTGGAATTATAGATAAACTCACTAAACTAGGTATAAATCCCTATGTCACAAGATGGGTTGCCAACTGGCTCACTAGCAGAACCCACACTGTAAAAAGTTGCAGATGCCAAATCAGACTTCAAACCAGTGGCAAGTGGAGTACCACAGGGTTCAGTCCTGGGTCCTCTCCTGTTTGGTATCTACTTCTCTGAAGTACAGGCTAACACAGAAGGTCCCTGGCTAATGAAGTTCACAGATGACTGCAAACTAGGAGCCATAGTTGAGTCTCGAAACGATGTGGACATCCTACAAAAGGCTTCACTGAGACGGATGCCTGGTGTCAGAGCTATGGCCTATAGCTCAATGCCAAAAAGTGCATTGTCAACCCCTTTGGTTAAAACTCTGTACCCATGAACTACCACACAGACGGCACCAAAAGTGTGATAAGAGATGTTGGGACCCAGGTGGACAGTAGTCTCTCCTTTTATATTCAAATCTCCACAGTGGTCACGAAATCCTTCTACGTGGCACACATTATGAAAGGGTTCTCATCCAGGGGGGAAAAAAAAGGGGGGATTACTGTTCCCTTCTACACGTCACTCATTACACCCATTATGGAGAACAATGTCACTTTTGGAATGTACCTCAGAAGACATCTACAACAGCTGGAAAGGCTGCAGAAGTACCTTACAAACAGGATTATCTGCCTCAAACAGATGCCCTACTCTGACCGTCTCAAAAAACTCCAGCTTTACTCCGTAGCACATCGCCAACTCCAAGATGATCTCTGCCCAACATACAAAGCTATGTCAAACCCAGAGCTGTTGGACATGCTAACACCTAAAAGAAATCCCAATCCCTCTGAGCTACATGCTCTAGGGACCTAAACCGTGTTACCACAATAAAGAGAACATGCTGGAGGGATAGATTCCTGTCCCAGAGACTTCCCATACTCTGGAACAAGCTACCCATCTATGTCAAACAGAGTTTCTCATATCCAATATCTGTCTGCCTGGGATAACATGATTGATAGACCTAGATGCTTTGTCACATATGGCCTGCATCTGTCACTCCTGGGCTTCTGCTACTGGCAAAGGCTCTGGTCACCCCTATAGTGCCTTTTTTTTAGGCGGTGTTCCAAAGACCAAATTACCACCATAACAGCTACAAACAAATGCAATCTGAGGGTAATGCTGCTCAACACTAGAAGTCAATCTCAAAATGCACTTGCTCGAAGCACTGCTTAAAATGGACAACACATCGATATTTGTGCTGTAAGAGAGACCTGGTTCAAGGCAGCAGCTAGCACCCTTGCACTACCTTTCGGCACCAGAACTTGGACCGAAGCTCCAAAGGCGGAGTTTTTCCATATTCATAAAGGATAAGCACATCTCCAGACTAGTAGCCCAACATGACGCAGCAGAGATACTTCAGGTGCAGCAAACATTGGGCAAGACCGCGATTCAGGTCGTAGACTGCTATAGATCCCCAACCATGACCCAAGACTCGCACTCCACTTTCCTAAGCACTCCGGAGAATATTAGGGTCCAACCTAACACTCTCATACTGGGCGACTTCAACTACTCCTCCATTAACTGGGAAAACTACTTGTGTACCAATACACTTACCCAACATTTAATGGAATTCATTAATTCCAATGCCCTTGACCAGCTCATTCTTACCCCCACTAGAGGTAGCAACATCCTTGACCTGGTCATTACTAACATGGATGACCGTTGCTCTGTACCAATAGTCAACTCCTCTCTGGTTAGATCTGTAGAAATCCACATCCCTCCCAACCCCCACCCCCGCAAAGATAAACACCATGAAAAAGTTCTCCAAAGCTAACTTTGGGCTCCTAAAAACAGAGGTGGCTAATTACACGGCACCCATGCAATTGGAGAACAGTTACATGACCGCCGAATCATACACTAATGCCCTGTATGAACACGTACACAAATGCATGGATCTCGACATACCCAATAGAACCAAAACGCTCTCCTCCAAAAAAGGAAGCCAATCTGGTGGTCCCCTGCCATAAACAAACTGTACAACAGGAGGAGGAAAGTGATGAGAAATAAGGTGAAATCCCAAGACTGGAAAAACTCCCTTATCAGCCTCAACAAAAAGTTGAGATTCCTCATCAAGTCCTCTAAATCTGAAAACAGAATTGCAGCAGATAGTAAAGACAACCACAAGGCCTTCTATAGTTATGTAAAGAATCTCCACAATACCCAGATTTGCTCGGAGCTGTTGCACAATGGCACCTCCTATACCAGGGCCAACAGATACTGCCAATATACTGGCCGACAGATTCAGTGCCAACTTTACTCCTCTCTCCCCCACCAAAGGACCAATCACAATATCAGTAGATTGCCAGGCACCCAGTATTACTGCTGCACAAGTTAAAACAGCACTGTCCAAGGCCAAAAATACAGTTTCTATGGGACCGGACAATATCCCTGGCTGTGTTCTATATGAACTACAGAGTGAACTGGTACCTCACCTGTGTGCCCTGTTCAATCACAGCCTCACCTCAGGCTTTGTCCCTACTGAATGGCGCACTGCTACAGTCATTCTTCTCCACAAAGAAAGAGTGACTACAGAATTCACTGAGAGAAACCAAATGGAGAATGAGCCGAAGAACAGCTTATTCAACCAAAATACAAAATTCCAAAGGACGTGCTGTGATTAACGCTGTGTACTCTTTTGATAGACCTGATGTCTGTGGGTGTTATGATGTTATAATTCTGTGACAAAGATGTTGGGAAGGATTTACAACTAGTTATCTGTATTCTGGTGTGTGTATCTGACGACGGTTTTATGAAAACGCCAATTTTGAGTACACAGCGTTAATCACAGCACGTCCTTTGGAATTTTGTATTTTTCTTCAATAAACTGTTCTTCGGCTTGTTCTTCATTTGGTTGCTCTCAGTGAATATTTTGGTTTAAGTTTTTATTCACGGACATCTTTTCGGTTCAAGAGCGACTACAGACCCTGGGAAACTATCGCCCATTAGCCTGACAAGTCTGATATGCAAAGCTATGGAACACGTCATCATGGACCTAATAAACAAAGATATAGGGAACCTCCAAACTCTGGATCCCACACAGTTTGGTTATGTGAAGGGTAGATCATGCTTGCTCAACCTGGTCGATTCTTTGAGTCAGTCACCAGAACTGTGGATGAAGGCAAGGTGGTTCATACAGTCTACCTTGATCTGGCCAAGGCCTTTGATTCCTGAGTGGGGAATGGTATTCTAGAAAAACTCATTAAGCTAGGCCCTCAACCCCTACATCACTAGATGGGTTGCAAATTGGCTCATAGATGGTGTCAGCTACTTTCACACTGTAGGTTCGAAGTCAAACTGTCGACCAGTCATGAGTGAAGTCCCACAGGGTTCGGTCCTGGGTCCTCTCCTGTTTGGTATCTACTTCTCTGAAGTCTAGGTCAACACAAAGGGACTCTGGCTGACAAAGTTCGCAGAGGATTGCAAGTTGGGAGCCATAATTAAACTACCCAAGTGATGTTGACATCCTACAGAAAGGCCTCACTGAGAGCAATGAATGGTGTCAGAAACATGGCCTTAAGCTCAATGCCAAAAACTGTTATCATCCCCTTTGGAAAAACCCCGGTTCCCATGAATTACCACATAGATGGTACTCCAATGAACACAGAAGGTGTCATAAGAGATCTGAGAACACAGGTTGAAAGCAACCTCTCTTTTGACCACCACATTGCCACTGTGGTCAAAAAGTCGTTCTTGGTGACATCTCATTACCAAGGGTTTTGCATCCAGGAAGAGAGAGGTCATTGTCTCCCTCTACTCTTCCCTCATTAGGCCAGTCATGGAGTACAACACCTCATTTGGCATGTACCTCACTAGACTCCTACAACAACAACTGGAGAGGCCACAAAAATACCTCATAAAGAGGATCTTAGGTATTAAACAAAAACTCCCAACTATTCCCCGTCTCACATCGCCTACTTAGGGGCGATCTCTGCTCGACTTATAAAGCCATGTCTGACCCAGCTCTGTTAGAAATGCTACATCTAAAGAAATCCCAATCCCTCCGCACTACACACTCCAGAGACCTCAACCTCATTACCACAAACGGAACAAGCTGGAGGGACAGGTTCATAACCCACAGGCTGCCCATGCTATGGAATAGACTTCCCATACATGTCAAGCAAAGTGCCTCACTGGCGATCTTCAAGAGAAATCTTGATGAGTGGATGGGAAATAGGAAATTCATCCCAGGGATCACTACTGTGGCTCTGCTCAAAAGGGGCACAGGAAAATAACTTTCTTGGGTGGAAAAAGCCAGGGAACCTTGGTGGCTAGGCTTACTTAGGCCCTTGGGCCGATAGCTTAGTACTTACCTAGGAACCTATACAAGATGTAATACATGTATACACAGTTAAGTCCATGCTGCTACATATTTCACACTGGGCTTAGATACTAGTCCATAACGTGCAACATACACTTAGGAACTGGGCTTAAGTATTGGAGCCATCTCTGGAAATTGTTCGATCCTAGATTTACTTGGAACATCTTCAGAAATGGAATCAAAGGTAGGAACACCCTCTGGGATGGAAACATTTGTCTCTCTCTCAAAGATTTAGAGTCTAAGTTGCTATGACAATGTTGTGATGATGATGATTCTGGAACAGGTAACAGTTGTTTACAGTTTAACCTGTACTGGGTACCTTCCTAATCTATAACATAGTATCTCTGTTCAGGACATTTACCAATAACTTGCCCTATGTGCTCAAAACCTTTTTCTGTTTGAAGTCTGACTGTTTCTCCTTCCCTTAACGAAGAAAGAATTTTGCTCGACTTGTTGTACGATGACATCTGGATTGAATGTTTCTTAAATAATTGAGCTTGATGGTCTTATTGTTCTAGGTTTAAAGTTTTAGTAGAATGGCAGTAATAGTTAGCATAGTTCTTGTTTGCCTGGAAAGAAGTCGTTGAGCTGGAGATCTGAGATCATCATCACAAGGTACATTCCTAAGGTTAAGCAGATTTAAGAAAACATCTGAATTGTCACGTCTTGACCTTTCAAATAGATGTTGCGCACTCTGCACAGCTCACACAGCCAGGCCATTCAATTTAGGATACTCAGGATTGCTAGTAATATGCATAAAGTCCCATTCTCTTCCAAATTTCAGAAAAAACTGGCTAGTAAATGGAGAACCATTGTCAGAAATAACTTTATGTGGACTACCATGGACTGAGAAATGACGTTTCAACTTGGAAGAATATGTTAGATTAGGTAGTAGATCAATCTCAAACCAATTAGAGTAAGAGTCTACCAATACCAAGTAGTGTTGACTGTTCCACTCAAAGATATCAGTGGCTACTGTTGACCAAGGTAGTTCAGGAAGTGGATGTAGCCAAAGCGGTTCTCTTTCCTAGTATGGTCTAGTACCATTGCATACTGAAGAGGAAAGTACTTCGTCTTTTGGAAATGAAGGCCAATATACTAATTCTCTCATTCGCTTCTTGGTGGATGAGGAACCTGGGTAACCACGATGCAAAATTTGGAAGTACTCATGTTGTAAGGAAGCAGGAACAAATTTTAGGACCTTTGAAAATCATGCCATCTTCCATCAACATTTCATCTCTATAGGGAAAATAGGTTTGCACTTCAAGTGGTACACTAGATTGCTTTGACGGCCATCCAACATTAAAGCAGTGATTAAGCTTTTGAAAATCTGATGAGTCCTTGCCGGATTTCTCAACTTATCAAGCCTAATGGCAGAAAGATTATGCACTGCCATCATATCAAAGTCAAAATCCTCTGAGTCAAGCTCTTCTGTTGTATCCCTAGGCAATCTGGATAAGGTATTAGCCAGATAGAGTAGCCTGCCTTCTGTATAGACCATTTTGAAGTTACTCTCTTGCAATCTGGAGCATCATTCGTTGCAATCTTGCAGGAGCTGAATGCATAGGCTTCTTTAGAACAGTAACCAGAGGTTGGTGGTCAGTCTCAATCTGAATAGCTTCACTATAAATATAATCATTTTTTATTTACTTATTTTTATTTTATTTTACATTTGTTGACCGGGCTAGTCTAACTGGATATATGTCCATTTTCAGTAGAGGCCCGGGGAGATCAGCTCTAAGCATGAACAGTAACAAAGTTAACAATATGTAACAAAGACATTTATAAAAACATTACTGAGGTAGCATTGGTTAAATGAAAAATATTATAATAAAATTATGGACTATAGACATTATACTAAAGGTTAAGCTAAATAAAAAAAAAAAACGTTGTTCTACACACAAAAGTAGATATGAGCAAAACAGAGCAAGATCCTTGTATTTGTATACTTAATATAAAAAAGAGAAATAAGTAGGTTTGGAGGCATAGGTTAGGGAGTGGGGAAAGGGGTTTGAGCAGGAGGGGCAGAAGATTTCAGTCTGGGTTAGTACAAGGACACAGCCACTGGATTTTAAGATGTTCTTTAATATGTTTTTTTGAATAGAGAAGTAGAAGCTAGGGTAGACAGTTCAGAAGGGAGCAGATTCCAGTTTTTATCTGAAGTATTAGAGAAAAGGGAGTCACCAGCTTTGTTGTTTGATTTGATCGAGGATACCAGAAGTTTATTGGCAGAACGTAGTGTAGCTAGATTTTTATATGGTGAAATCATATCAGTGAGGATAGGAGTATTATTGGGGTAGTACAGGATCTTTTGAGTGATAAGTAACTGTTTACAGAGTATATGGTTCTGTAGTTCTAGCCATCCTAGTTGTTTAAAGTTAAGGCAGTGGTGAGTTTTAAAGGAAGAGCATGTGATGAATCTGGCTATGCTACTATAACAGGTGGAAAGTTTGGAGAGATTGTTTTTTGATAGGTTAGTATAAATGGTGGAGGCGTAGAAGAGGGTAGAAATGAGGTGGGTCTGGTCAATAGTTTTCCTGGCTGAAGAGGTAAGGAAGGGTTTAATTCTATAGAGTCTCCCAAGTTTTTTGTTAACAGACTTTATGGTGGAGTTAATATGGACATTGTAGTTAAGCCGATTATCAATTGTAACACCTAGTAGACAGGTGGTAGTATCTGGGATTATGTTGGTAGCATTATTAGAGGTTATAGAGAAGAATGGATTGGGTGATTTATGAGTTGGAGTAAAAAGCAGTAGTTTTGTTTTCTTGGGGTTATGGAGGAAGCAGTGTTGCATAAACCAGTTTTCGACATTTTGGAATACAGTTTGGGTAAGTGACTGGAGGGAGGCTAGGTTGTTAGTAGTACATATTAAGGTTGAGTCATCTGCATATTGAATGCAGGTAGCTTGGGGTATATAAAAAAGAAGGGGTCCTAAGATAGAGCCTTGTGGGACTCCAATATTAACTGGAATTAATGATGACAGATTGTTATCCCAAAGTACTGCTTGTTGTCTGTTTGTAAGGTATCCCCTAAACCATTGTAATGCTTGTGGATTCAGAGAATAGGAATTTAGTTTGTTTAGAAGTAAGTTATGGTTGACCATGTCAAAGGCTTTTGACAAGTCAATAAATAGTGCAGAGGAGAAGGGGTTATTGTTACGATTTTTATTTATACAGTCGGTGAAGAATAGAAGGGCAGTTGTAGTACTGTGGAATGGTCTAAAGCCATGTTGGCAATTTGCTAGTAGGTTATTTTGTAGTAGGTGGTTAAGTAGTTGTTTATGAATACATTTTTCCATGATCTTAGATAATGGGGAGAATAAGGCAATAGGTCGAAAGTTAGAAAGCTCAGTAGAAGATCCACCTTTATGAAGAGGGATGATGTGGGATACTTTCCAGATGGTAGGAATTTTACCTTCAGAAATAGTTCTGTTAATAAGGACAGATATGGGGTAGTGTATAGCTTTTGCGGCAATTTGTAGGTATTCAGATGGGAGACTGTCAGCCGAAGGGGAACAAGGTTTCAGTTTAAGTAGTTTATAGATTAGAGATGTACTTTTTAGGTTGTAGGTGAAAGGTAGGAGTTGAAGACTTGGAGGTATTTGGTAGGGAAGTGGAAGAGGGAGGTAGAGAATTGGCTAGGGTTTGTATGGCTTCGGTAAAGTAGTTGTTAAAGGCATTAGGGATCTGGTTGGAATTATCATGGTTGAAACCGGATGGGGGAGGAGTAGTAGAGTGTCCTGGCTGAAGAAGTTTGTTTATTCCTGACCAAAATTTTTGTGGGGTTTGTTGACTGGATTGTTGGAGGTGAAGGTAGAAGTCTATTTTGTCTCTAAGAGTGTCTTTTTTGGTAGCATTTCTTAATTGTTTAAAGTGGAGATGATCAGATGGACATTTGGTAGTTCTCCATTTAGCCCAGAATTCGTTTCTAAGGAGCATTTTTTGCTTAGTTTGTTTAGTTAGCCGAGGAGCGGTTTTTGTTCTTATTCTAGTAGAGCGATAAGGTGCATGGCAGTCCAGGATTTGAAAAAAGTTAGTGTTGAAGTAGGTCACAGCCTCATCAAGTTCAACATGGGTTAGTGGTGACCAGTCACATGCTTGCAATTCATTTAGGAAGCTATCTGGATTAAAGTATTTTTTTGAGCGGTAAGTTTTGAGATCATATAGATATGAAGTTTTTGTCTTGTAATATAGGTAGGCATATGGTCGCTGACATTGTCAGGGAGGGTACCTGGAGTATAGTTGCTAGGGTGGTTATTGATAAGGATCCAGTCAAGAGTAGATTAATTCCTGCTAGGTTTGTGGATTCTAGTAGGAATGGTTATTAGTTGAGAGAATCCAAAGAGATTAATGTGGTTAGTAGGGTTCTGGGTACTGCAGGTTAACCAGTCAATGTTAAAGTCACCTAGTACAATGGTCTCCTGGGGTAGTTGGGTAGATAGGTAACCAAGTATGTTTTCAAGAGTATTAGTATTGTTACCAGGGGGTAGATGCATACAAATTGGGTAGATCGATTTGGAGTTGTTGATTTCAAGTTTGATAGACAGTGCTTCAGATTTGGTGTCAAGTGATGGAAGCACATTAGAGAGGGAAATTTGGAGATTAGATTTATAGACAATGGCTATGCCTCCTCCTTTTTTGTTTATACGGTCATGTCTAAGGATATTATATCCTGGAGGGGTAATTTCCTGGTCTAGGGTAGATGGTTTTAGCCAGGTTTCTGTGAGACATAGAATATCAAATGAGTACAAATCAAGGAGTGCATGTAGGTGGGAAATATTATTGTTAATACTTCTAATATTCAGGTGAGCTATTAGGAGGGAGTTAGGTGTTTTAGCTATTGTAGAGGTTTTAGGTACAGTGACATTATTAAGGTTATTGCTAATGTCATTAGTGGGGCCAGGGTTTGGATGAATATCACCATCTAGGAGGAGGTGATGTTGGTTATAGTATAGAAATTTAAAGATTGTTGAAATTATTAAAATTCTTTTTAATAGTGAAATAAGTCACGTGGGTTGCTCTATGATATTTTGGTAGTATATAATTAGAGGTACTGGTTATGTTACTGTGGATAAGGGTATAGTTTGTTGGAAATTATGGTTATGTACAGATAGAGTAAGATTTTCAAAGAAGGTGAGCGAATAAGGTATAGTAAGAGAGGCTATTACTGCAGTTAAGAGTAGTGTATGTGCAAAAATAGTTTTGTGTGTTGGAGCCATGGTATTGAGTAAATATGTGGTGCGGTTAAGCTCGAGTGTGTGTGTGAGTTGGAAGAAATGGAAGAGAAAGATAAACTAGATAGAGTAGGGTTTGTAATAATCAAAAAGACATAAGTGGAGGTTGAGAAGGAGGTGGATTTGGGAAGTAGCTAGCATTGAGGATGGTTATGATAGGTGAGGCAGTGGTACTTGAGAGAGGTAATTAAGACTAATAAGGAGAGATAGTGATGGGGGAATGGCCTAGTAATGAGAATGTTTGTGATAGGTTAGAAAAAAGGGGATTTTTTTTTTTTTTTTTGAAGTATAAGTTTAGGACTACTGGGGGTGGGTGGGAATAGGGGGTAGGGTAAGGAAGCGGAGTGAGCCCGCAGGGCGAACGGAGCTGGGCAGACCAAAGTAAGGTAAAAGCAGTGAGAGAAAAAGAATCAGTAAGGTGGAAGGTAAGATCAGGAGTCAATAAGTAGAAGGCAGATGTTGTGAGTGTGAGGAAGGGGGAAATACAAACAGAGAGAGGGGAAGCTTGGGAGAATAAAGGTTAACCTAGGAGTAGTGAAGGCGGAGAGGAGGGTTAGATACAGGGTTTATAGGGACTGTGGAGGAGTTGGATACAAGGTTAAAAAGGACTATGGAAGACGATGGTAAAAGGAGAAAAGTGCAACAAGCATGAAACGGTTAAAGTATGAGGTAGGAAGAGTAATAATAAAAATTAGAGGTGGGTAAAGACTGCCATCTACTGGTCAAAGTCTGAAAGTACCCAGTAAGGAGATTGCAGCAGTTCGATGCAAATAAAACTAAACTAATGGAGTAGGGGGAGGTTAGAGGGTTCTTGGAAAGAAGGTTGGGGGCTACAGAGTCTTAGAGTCAGGCAGGGAGCACAACAGTAGTAGACGGGGGGTATGGCTGCTGGCAGATATGGCAGTTTAACAAGTACACCTAGGATGTGTAGTGGACTAGTATATGCATAAAGTATAGGGAGAAAATAAAATTACTTTGTGACATACAATCTTAGGCTTTTTGTCCAAGGACGTTTAGATTACACAGGTGAGGAGATACCCAGGCAGGTACAGATAGGTGGATACTGCTGGTCTTTGGTATCCGATAGGACACTGTTGGTAGTGGATAAGGTGAGTATAATAGGTTTGCACAGAATCTTAGGCTTTTTGTCCAAGGACGTTTAGATTACACAGGTGAAGAGATAACCAGGCAGGTATAGGTAGGTGGATACTGCTGGTCTTTGGTGTCCGATAGGGCACAGTTGGTAGTGGATAAGGTGAGTACAATAGGTTTGCACAGAGTGATATACAAATGTAGACGCCAGGGATCGCTCAGCAGCCACGCACAGAGAGGGGGATTAAAAAAAATAATCATGAAACATGGAACATGCAAATACTACTGCCAAAAGTTCTCTCTCAATTTGAGCATACTGCATCTCAGTTTGGGTAAGTGTTCGAGGGCAGACCAATAGCCTATGCACCTAGAACTATAACAGTGCCTAGACCAAATTTTGAAATATCACAGGAGAGAGTAACTGGTTTGTTCACATCATAATATTTTAATGTAGGTGGGGTGGCAATTTTCCGCTTGAGGTCTTCAAATGCCTTCTGTTGCAGTTTTAACCATGACCATGCAACATTTTTGCATGTTAGCTTTCTTAAAGGTGCTGTCAGCTCACTGAAGTCTGGTATAAATTTGCCTAAATAGTTGACCATGCCCAAGAAATGCTGTAGGGCTTGAACATTTTCTGGCGCTGACATCTCAAGAATTGCTGCTTGCTTGGTTGGGTCTGGTCTCAAGACAGTACTGGTAAATAAATGACCTACATATGTAACTTCTGGGAGTCTGAATTTGCACTTCAGAGGATTAAGCGTCAAGTTTACTTGACGTGCTCTCTATCCAGAGCTTTTAAGTTTCCATCATGCTCTGCTTCACTGTGGCCTCCAACCAATTAATCATGCTCTGCTTCACTATGGCCTCCAGCCAACAAATCATCTACTATTATGGCACAAGGACAACTTGAAGAAATTTGCTCCGTTGCATGCTGGAAGACTTCACTTGCAGAATTTATTCTAAATGGCATCCTTAGAAATCAATATCTGCCAAATGGAGCACCAAAACTGGTTAGTAATGAGGATTTGTGATCAAGCATCACTTGCCAAAATGAACTCTTTGCATCCAAGACAGATTACAGCTTCAGCCTCTTCAACTGCGCACATTGGATGATATGGTCTTTTCAATGCTTTGTTCAAATCTCTTGGGTCAATGCATATTCTGACTTCATCTGAGCCTTTTTTGTGAGCTGCTACCATAGACGACATCCATTCAGTTGGTTCGGCATCTGGACAAATCACACCTTGCTGCTGCACAATTTTATCCAACTGAGCCTTAACTTTATCTTGCATAGCTGTTGGAACTCTTCTTGCTGGTTTGACTACTGGAGTGATTGCTGGGGTCTAACTTAATGGAATACACTACTGGACATTTGCCCAACCGGTCATCAAAAACATCAGCATATTCTGCGAAAATAGCTTCAGAAAAATTAGAACTAGGAAATGCACTTATGTAATGAACTTCTTGGTAAAACAAAGCAGATTAATTCTTAAACTATTTCCGAGACCCAACAAAGACTGTACTGGTTGCAACCGTTCTTTGGCCAAATAACATGAAAGCATCACTGAGCCTTCAGTTTGAATCTCTTCACCTCCATAAGCAACAGGTTTCACACTACTGGCTACACAGAGTTGCTCATTAGTTTTCACTTTAGCAAATGTGTCTGCTGATATAAAATTACTCTGAACCAGTGTTTACTTTAAGCTCTGTGGATTCACCATTGATCCGGACTGTACAGAACAGTTCATTCTTTGCAAATAAATTCACTGCATCAACCCTTTCACCAATTACTGATATACCATCCACACTGAAAGCTGACTGTCGTTTCCCTACCTGATCAACCCGCTTTTTTGTGTGACCTTTTCTTTACTACTGCATGAAGTTTACCCGATTTGCAAATTTTTTGGAACTTATTCTATTTTTTTACACTTGTGACATTGCTGACCAAATGCTAAGCATTTCTCTCTTTTAGACTCATGGTTTGCACCACAATTGCGACAGTTAACAATAAAGCTGGACGGGTTTTGCTGATTCTTGCTTGTACTGTACTGAGCATGCTTCTGCTGATTCATGCTTGTACTGTACTGAGCATGCTTCTTTAACTGAACTGGTCTTCGAACTTGCTGGAAAACTATGTAGTTTCCTTGCTGAGCCAGCAGGGGTTGTGGTGGCCATGTGCTCAGTAGGCCTATTCCTGTTTGCCATGTGTTGCATGTTGTCTACATTTGCACTGGAGCCTGCTGAAACCATGCTCTTGTCACTTGCAAGCATACTTGTGTGTTTTTTTTTTTTTTTGTCAATTCATGGATTTGGCAAATCTCTATGGCTTTACTCAACGTTAAATCACTATCATGAAGCAAGATCTTTCTCACAGCAGCACTAATACCACCACACACGAGCCTGTCCTTTATTAACTCATCTTTTTACGTCACCAAACCGACACATTCTAGCCTTATTTCTCAGATCAGTTATACAAGCTGTAAAAGTTTCCCCTGGTTTCTGATCTCTCTTGTAAATCAAACACCTCTCTAACGTAATATTTGTCTGGGTGTTACACATTTCTCTGAACTTGCGCTTCAAACACTCAGGGTCTTCCCTTGACTTAACCTGTACAACAATATAACGGTTTTCACTTTCTCCTTCATATACTGCCAGTGCACACACAAATGAAAGCTTTCTTTCTATGGCCTCTGACCCAGCTAAGTTTAGCAAAATGAATGCCTTGGTGTGTGCAACTTTATCTGAATAAGCTGCTGTATAAAAATATCGTACTCTTGCTCAAACAAACACTCTCCAATTCTCTGCAATATTCTGATCAAATACAAATGGTAAGGGCTTTCAAAATCCATCTGTCATATTAAAACATACCAGCGAAGGATTTTGCAAATAAGCACATACACATACATCAGAAATGTATGCCAGCACTTGTAACTTTCCTCAATAGCACAACGAGCCTCTGTATAACTGAATTTTCGAAATATGTTTCTCACAGGCACTGTAATACTCTTGAAATTACTGTATTGGACGAAATCACCTCTTATCAGTATAAGAAACATCAAATAACTGCACAATGCAAGCTTCTGTGTAACTGGACTTTGCAAAATAGGTTTACAGAGTAGCGTAATACTTTTGAACTTATTGTATTGCTAAAGTAATTTATCATCATTTCAAGAAGCACTTCAAATAACTGTACGATGCACATGAACTGGGAAGGAGAAGCTCGGAGTTAATAACATTTCAAAGCAATGGCACTTCGCGAATAAACTGTACAGAACGCACTGAAACTTCCCCAAAATGGCGGCACCTTTCTAGGCAACTCTCTACAGTGTAAGGAACACTCTGTAATGGCGGCACTTTGCAAATAGACACACCCAACAAAAGAAACTTTTCAAAATGGCTATACTTTGACTGCACCTCACGAAACAGTTGCACTTTGCAAACAAATAATTCTGAAGTACATGTACAGTAATAAGCACATACTGTAAGCACTTTTACACACTGAGATACTTCAAATAACTTTAGTTATGCCCTTGATACAATGCAAAGTCGTAGTTATGCCAAAACACATGCCCGTTTTGCCTTTAAACATACTCATTTTACTTTTCTGTTAATCATTTCATCAAATACCTTTACTTTAAACATTTCCCTTAGTCAATAAGCCTTTTGTGCCTCCCGCTTGTTTAACAATGTGTTTAATGCCTAGTTTTCTCCTTTTTATAAAAAGTATAGTTTTGTACCTACCATAAACATAGACGTTCGAGTGTTCACACTGCTGCAGTCATTACACTTGGGTTATCCTGCCATCAGGCGGTCCCGCAGTCGGCCAGAGTTCCAAAGTCTTTGTCCGGCGTCGGTTGCTGTCGCCTCTTCCCTGACGTCAGTGTGCTAGGGGTATACAAGATGCATCCAATGCCATTTTCTTCAGTTTTTCTTGCCCCAGATGTCAGGTGCCCTCAAGTAGGTAGGCAATAAATATTGCTAATAAAACATACATAAAAAATAACAGTACCTTGAGTTACAAGCAAATACACCACAAAGGTAGTATAGGATAGAAAGGTATAGATAAGTCCAGCTAGGACAGAGGGAATGGAGGGAGGGTAACCTGGACTGCAGCAGTGTGAACACTCTTGTACCTACCATAAATGCAGATGTTAAACTGTACTATGTTCATTGTGTTACACTGCTGCAGTCATTACACTTGGGTAGAATCCCAAAGCTAAGGTTGGGTGGCTGGTCTATAAAGAGTTAGGATTGGCTATGAGGCCCTGCAGAACTGCAGTGGCAAATCCTGCTCTGGATTTAGAGTAAAGAGGCAAGTGGTAATGCTTGGTAAAGGTGTGCACTGAACTCCCAAGTTGCAGCCTCCAAAATTTCCTTGGTTGGTATTCCTCTGAGAAAGGCTGTAGAAGTGGCTGTTGTTCTGGTAGAATGTGGCCTAATGTTATTAGGGACTGATTTTCCATGCTGTGTGTAGCAGTAACGAATACAGTGTCCTATCCATTTGGAAATAGTCTGCTTTGAGATAGCCTTGTCCTGTGATCCTGCAGCATATGCTACAGTTGCTCAGTTTTCCTGAAAGCTTTTGTTTTGTCCAAGTAGAAGCGTAACTGCCTGTGTATGTCCAAAGAGTGCAGAAGTTTCTCCCCTTTATTCTGGGGGTTTGGATAGAAGGTTGGCAAATGGATGGTTTGGTTAAGAGCCACACTAGATACTCCTTTGGCATGAAAGTAGGGTTTGTCCTTAAAGAAACCCTGTCCTGATGAATTATAAAAGGTTCCACTGCCATTAATGCCTGTAGCTCTGAGACTCTTCGTGCTGAAGTTACTGCCAGGAGTAGAGCTGTTTTCCATGATAAAAATTTTAGATCGGCTGCATTGGCTGGCTCAAAAGGTGGCAATGTCAGTTTTTCCAAAACAAAATTGAGGTCCCACGTTGGTGCTCTCCGGGGCGGTCTTATGTTTTTATCCCCTCCGAGTTACTGCTTTATCAAGAGATGAGAGAATAAAGGAGGATCTGTGTTGTAATGAGCTGAAATGGCAGAGGCGTGGATCTTAATTGATGAGAAGGACAGGCTTTTGTCCAGCATCTCAGTTAAGTATTGTAAAATCTGAGGAATGTTTGGGACAAGAGGGTCAAGGCTTTGGGCCTGGTTCCAGGCACAGAATCTCTTCCATTTTTCTGAGTAAAATTTCCTGGTGCTAGGCCTCCTGGCCTCCAAAATGACATTCATAACAGCTTTAGAGAGAGGTGTTGCCTGTTTGACTAATGAATCTGCTATGCAGCCAGGTTTAGGGTTTTGAGCTGACCAGAAGGTGTGAAATTTGAGGCAAAATCCATGGTGGGCCTTGAGCCAAGTTCTTTAAGATTGGGTACCAGTGCTGGAGTGGCCAGTCAGGAGCAATCAGGATCATCCATGGTTTTCTTGTCTGGCTTTTAGGAGTACCTTTGTAAGGAGAGGCAGTGGTGGGAAGGCATAAACATTTTTTTTTTCAGCTGAATGAAAGAGCATCCACTTTCCATGCTTGTGTGTGATTAAGTCCTTGTGCAGAATTTTTGTAGTTGGCAATTCAGTGGAGAGGCAAAAAGATGTCTGGGCACCCCCATTTTTGCGTTACCATGCTGAAGATTTGTGGATTCAATTTCCATTTGTAAGGGTCCATGACATTTCTACGGAGATCGTCCGCCAGAGTATTTTTCTTTCCTGGCAGGAATTGTGCTTGCAGATGAACTTGATAAGTTAGAGCTGTGTTTCACAAGGTCATGGCTTGCCTGCATAGGGGATAAGAATGAGTGCCAACTTGCTTGTTTATGTACCACATTACTGTGGTGTTGTCTGTCTAATAATAATTGTCCTGGATGCAGAAGGTTCTTGAAAGCAGTTAAGACATTTTGAACAGCCAACATCTCTTTTTGATTGATGTGAAGATGCATTTGGTCTGTGGTCCACTTGCCCTGAATACATTTTCCTGCCATGTGTGCTCCCCAGGCGTAATCCGAATCATCTGTTAGAGTCTGAAGAGGAATCAGAGGAAATGGAAACCTGATCAGAGGAATCATAGTATACCCCTGATTAGAGTAATGAGGTCTTCGGCCATTTTGAGCATCTGTTTCTTAGGCATGGAGGACTGTCCTGGAGAATGCTGTACTTATTTCTTTGTCTTTAATGGTGTTTTTGTCTTGGCTGTTGCTTTAATGGTAAGTTGTGAAGGTCTGAAAACACCCTCAGAAGCCGATGCCTGCTCAGCGGCTCTGGACCCATTTCAGGGATTAGTTTCCGTAGGCCCAATACCTTGAGTTTCCAGAGGCCTAGTTGTCTCCACGTGGGAGTCGGAGGCGGCCTGTGGCTCTGAGGTAGTAGGTGTCAGGGGCTGCGAAAGCACCTCACTGAGAACCGGCGATTGGCCTAGAAGAGGCTTCGTCGTCGGTTTTGGACCTCGGATGCTTGTCTTTATACTTGCCTTAGCGTTTTTTATGAATTGCGGTCGTCGGTTGTTCTGACGGCATTGTATAATTGAACCTTCGGCCAAAGTAGTGCAAAGAAAAATCAAAACATTGTTTCATAGTGTGTTTGTTAAATCTAGCACAAAACCGACAACTAGTGACGTCGTGATCAGGGCCTAGGCATGGAATACAATAAGAGTGGAAGTCCTTATGCGGTATTTGCTTCCCACAAGAAATACAATTATTAACTTTTTCTAACATCGGTCTGAGGCAAGAAAAAAGTTTCCCCAATGGAGTACTTAGCTTTATTGAAGACATCGGATCTGAAATTAGACTTCGAAATCTCAGGAGTCGGCTGACCGGCACTTGCGAACTGCTTTTGCTTCGGGCACCGCGCGGCAAGAAAGAATGAAGAAAATGGCATCGGATGCATCTTGTATATTCCTGGCGCACTGACGTCAGGGAAGAGGCGACAGCAACCGACGCCGGACCAAGACTTTGGAACTCTGGCCGACTGTGGGACCGCCTGACGGTAGGATAACCCAAGTGTAATGACTGCAGCAGTGTAACACGATGAACATCAAGTAGTTTGTATATAATCTCATTACCTTTGCTTCTTTTCTGGCTCTTTTTTGTGCTCGCTTCTCTTAGTTTACCTTCACTGTCATCTCTGCACCTCATGGTACAAATCTTATTCTCTGTACTCTCCGTTCTGACACCATGTCGCTCTCCTACTTTGGACACAATAGAAGAGTCTTTGTGAGTTCTGTTTAAGCAGCTTTATTTTATTCAATAAATTTGGGTTGGAAGGATGGCCTAATGGTTAAGGTGTTTGTCTTACAAACACAAGGTACAGGGTTTGAATCTCACAGGGGATAATTGGCTAGGCTTAAAATGGCTCACAAGGGCAGTTAGCCTAGTACTAATCTATTGGTAATCTATCTATATCTATCAAACACATCTTGATAGAAGTTTACTTAAGTTAAAGTAAGTGCTGTAATTAAACATGCTTACTCCATGACTGCATTCTCAAAATGGTACTAGGAATATTTGATATTTATAGGTGCACTCTGAGTCTTTGATGTGTTTCTTAAAGATGCAGCACATAGCACGTGATCCCTAATCTACAGTATCTTTGGGAAAAATATGGAAACTCAAAAAGAGTTCTTGCTATTACATGTCGTTAATACCAAATATTCCCACATTTCTTCAAAAATCTACCTGTATTACATTTTCACTTCTAGAACCCCCCCCCCCCAAGACATCCTCACTACTGGAAATGAAGTTCCAGTCCCCACCCATATGTAACATTCCTTGCTGAAATCCTATTACCTCCCAAAGATCTACTAAGCTCCATAACAGTAGTCACAGGCAGAATATAAATACATGTTAGTATAATCCTCCTTAGCTCCCAATACTCCCTTGAAATCACAAATTTACTATTATTGTTCTTTGACTCCTCGTCTAGGACTACTCGGACTCTTCCTGCAATTAGTATCACCCTCCCGTTTTCTTTTGTCCCGGAAATGCCAAATGTCCTCCCTGAAGTCCTTTGTCAAATTCACATGCCCCATTTCTATGCAAACGATTCTCCTGTACCACTGCTATTATACCCTACACTTTTTAACATACTTCATTCTTTGCCTGTCTATACCTGTAAAACAATTTACATTCCATGTTAATACCAACTAAACAGCCACTCTAATAAAAAAAAAATAAATAAAAAAAACATTTCTCCCATCTACATTACACAGGACAGTCCTTTTGAATATAGTTTTTCCTCTTACAGTGGACATGTACGCACTAAAACTTGTCATGCTTATCTGATCTTGTATACTGTTGCCTCTTCTCATCAGACTTACTCAGGTTGGAATTTAATTCTTACTTCTACAAGATGTAGAAATCTCCCAGATGTAAAAATGAATGAATACACTTACTGTCAACATTAACTTTTTGCTTTGAAAGGATTTTCCAGCATTTGTAATCTTATTTTTGTACCATGGTATGCGATGCAATACCTGCCAAACAGCACATTTACCCATTAAGGAGCATTTTGTTATTGCATTTCAACAAGAAAAACACTTTTGAAAATATGATTTCTATAAACTGATGTCACTGAGGAAAATCAACCTTAGTGCAGTCAGGTAGGAAAAATGTTTGTTCTGTCCACAGACTAATGGGCAAACCACCACCACACATGGGCAAAGATGCCCCATTAAAGTATACAGACACGTTACCCCCAAGTACAGCTAAATTTATTTGGGCTCTGGTTTGTTAAAAAGTTTACAGAGCTTTTATTAAAAAAAAGTTCCAAATACATAATTATTGACAAATGTAAAAATACACTGTGCCATTTGACTCAAATGCTGCAATATATATCCCACCATTGTACACTGGCTAACCTTAAATCAATTCAACTGAAAAATATACATTTAATGCATTAATTTAAGTGTTAAGGCTGCTGGGGAGGTAATTACTTATGTAACTATTCACTTCTTAAAGTTTCAGACTTCATTTCTTTACTTTTTTGTTTTCACTGAAATCCTTACCAATACCCTATTAATGGTGTTAACTGCACTGTATCTAAACTGTTCCAAAACAGGTCATTCAGAACACATTCTTTGGGACTCTCAAATTACTTACATCTGCTTGCTGCTTGTTTTCAACCACAAACAGGGGCAAATGGGGAAAAAATCTAGTTACTTTCAAAATGCAAATAAGAGCTTCAATGATGTTTCATCTTTTCCTCTTTTAAAGGTAGTTTTACTTAAAAAAAAAAAAAAAAAAAAAAAAAATGCCTATATCACAGTTTTAAAAACGTTTTATTTTTACTGACTTGCTTGCCAATAGCAATTTAAAATACAGTTATACTTTATCTGACAGATCCACAAAAAGGTCATGCAAAACACACAGTCCACAGGTCACAATAAGTTGTGGGCTTGGACAGGATGCATTATCTTCACTAATATCTGCCTTTGGTTGAACATCCATTTGGTTACCTTGCAAATGCTACAAAGAGCTGACATTTTTCATAATTTTAATTAAAAATGTCAACAGTTTAAACTAAAACTACATTAATCTAGACAACCACCTTAATAGAAGCAGAGGAAGTTATCTTTAAGTTCATATACAATATGCCGCATATACACAAACATTCGCCAGAAGCCAAAAATCACAACATTACATTAACCTTAACTGGTTTCTTTCTAGCTTTTTTTTTTTTTTTATCTTGTTACAGTGCAACGCTTGGACACATTCTAACAAAGGGCATTTTCTTAATATCTGTACAATATCCAACCTCCGATAAAAATACCCCCACCACTTCACATTTAAAATATCTCTAACTGCATACTGTACATGACTACTTTATATTCATTATAAAATATTATGCAATTTATTTCAGGAAACTTTTAAACCATAAAATCCAATTATTAACAGTCACTTCAGTCCATTCAATGCCCTTCTAAGCAGGAAATGACAATTTTTTTTTTTTGCCCTTTATAGTTCCCCACCAAAATTAACACAGATAACAAGCTTCTAGTCTTTTTCATCTATGTCTTGCATGGCTCATATGCCTAAACTAGCATACAGATGCTTTACATTTCACCCACTTGTTCACAAAATTCACTTTGTTGCTAAAATTCACTTTGTTGCTAGTTTTCCTCCTGGTCATCCTCCCGACTCTTCTTGTCAGCTCCTAGACTTTTCTGTTGTGCAAGAATTTTCTTTTGGAACAATGGAAAATATTTCACTGACAAAGTCACTCTACATGCTTTTTACAGATAAGCATTTGAGAAATGCAGCTCACTTCGGCTTTCTCACTGTTGACTACACCTCCCCCACCCCCCTCCACAGTCTGTTCTGTGTTCAAAAATGTCTGACCTCCCAGGAAAAAAGAAAAAAAAAACAGCCAAAGCAGCTGAAATCCGTCTTGCAACATCCCCTGTCACAGCATATAAACGTGCTTCTCTTTTGCCTTGTGTACAGAAATTAGTTTTCTACAGTCTCGTGCCCCCAATATTTAATATTTTCCTTTCTGCCCACATATTGGCAGGAATACTTCTTTCTGACAGCATGACTGCATCTTTACTAATATAGGTCTAGGCTACTTTCTCATGATCATAGTTGGAGAACACACGTGATGTGCCACCTCAATTAATAAATACTGCTGCACTTGCATAAATTTTTTTTAATAGAATACTCCATGTTTCAGTAATATCAAAATAAATTTCAGGTTTTCTCTGTATGCTCTATTTAACTCTACTATTTTTTAATAGTTGACAAGACTCAATTTCTGACTTCTACAGATTTATCAACTCATACGAATGACCAATTAAAAAGTTTCTTCCATTTTTCTCCAGACTTGTCATTTAACTTTATATATTGTTCCAATGTCTCAAATATTTGAAATTCCTCTGAGTGCACTTGATTTATTTTCTCTCTAAATTATGCAAAGCCACACTGTATACTAAAGCTGCAACTTGAACTCCTTTTTGCTAAGCAGATTTGTGGGACCTTCCCTGCTAGTTTTTTTTTCTCCATTTCTGGTTGTCTTTACCTTAAGTTTTTCCAAAATTTTTCTTTGTCTACATCCAGGCAGCCAACCTGCAGTGGTCCAGAAGAAGTAAAGTCAGATAAGGGGCAAAAATGCCCACAGATGGTCAGCATTTATTGCAAAAAACCACAGATCATACTGAAAAGATAAAACTTCTTGAATTAAAGGAAGAGCTGCATGGGGAAAAACACTGCCTCTCCCAGCCCTGACTGTGACCCAGACAAACAGAAACTTACTAGTGGCTCAGGAATCTAGAAGAAATGAGGCAGGGTGGACAACAGATGAGTGACTTGCATTAGTGCACTCACCCGGGAGGGAAGATTGTGGTGGGTTACTCTGGTGAACCGGTGCTGCCCACTTTCTGTACAACAGTCCCCAGCAGGAGAATGACATGACAGAGTCCTCTCCAGCCAGTACAGTAGCCATTGTGCTGGAGTGTCATGGAGCAAGTAAACTTCTGTATTAAGGGCAGACGCGACTCCTCTGCAATGATATTGAGCTCACTTCACCAAGGGGAGGGGTTCTATTTTGTGGATTCTAAATGTTGGAAACACAAGGATTTCTGTGGATAAATGACTTTTCATTACAAAAAAAACAGAAGTGTGTTTCTTCCCTCTAAAAAGGCTTTGCAAAGAAATAAAATTTTGTTTCAGGTTGTTTTATTCTACATCACTTTGAGCCTTCAAACCATTTGGATTAAAAATGCAAACAAACTTAAAAGATTTGCTGACAAAATGAAAAGAACTGGAAGCAGAAGACGACTGCGAGGGAACTAACTTTTAACAAATGCAGAAAAGCATACTATAACTGATACTCCATAAAAAATGCACTGGGAAAATGAAGTGAAGAAAGTACTTAAAGTGGATGTTTATATGGAAAAGGATATGATACAATGAAAATACTAGTCAAACTCGATGATACTTTAAACCACTGAAACCAGTGAACACCAGAGAGAAAATACCTGTTTAATTATTACAACTCAAATTTTACTTAAAAAAATGAAAGTGTATATTTAACTGTAGGTTACTGTGTACAGTCTATCAAAATTAGCATTTGTTTTGAAACTGCAGGGTTACTCTGCCTTCAACAGAGGTTCTTTGATAGTGGTGGTGGAAGGGAGTAAATGAACGATTTAAAGGGAACGTGACAGAAACAAATCGACAAGAATACATAAAATTCCTTATGGTAATAAGTGGACACGGTGCCTTTTCCGAAGAAAACAGGAGATCAGTTTTATCTGGGACACTGTTACACAGATTTGTATAAAGTGACAAAAATGATGGAAAACTATGAAAGACTAATTTGTAACACAAAAACAAAGAACATTAAAGTTCATCTTGTACTCTATTTACATACAAGTCAAACGGTACCACAGTAGTCTGGAACATTAATAGGTTGTTGGGCAGGAAAAAACAGGTCAGTAGTAATGGCCAGATAATAATGTTACAATAAATGCACCTGAATAATAAAGAACATGAAAGTTTTGTAAATAAAGGTAGGAACAAGTGTTTCTTTGAGGGGAAAGTACAATTGTCTAGGTGACAATACCGTAACAGTAGTTGCTCAAATGAAACTTGCTGCAGTAGCCTAAGCTATATGGGTTATATCCTGCCAAGGATATAACAGGAGAATCTGCTTCCAAAGTTTCGGGGCACCTTCTGTGCACCAAAACCATTAGGCAGCTCGAGCTTCTGAGAGTGCTCCACATCTGGCTTTTGAGGACTGATGGTAGTCTTCTGCTGTTCATTGCTTGTCAGACAAGTTCTCTTTGGGTTAAAAACCTTCCACTGTAACAGTTATTTTCTTTTTAGGAAAATATTTTAATCTAGGTTTGTGTTTTAACAGACTGTCAAGAGACTTAGCTGTACTTTTAAACGGAAGTACAATTTTCTAGTCAGTTTAAAAGTGAATATTTTAAAACCATTTTTTTTCTCTAGAAAAACTGTTCATTTTACTTTTTGGGGCTGGAAAAGCGCAAGTGTTTTCTGCTGTGTTTTTACTGGGGAAAACGGGACTCTTGGAACTTTGAACTTTTACTGACTTACGCTGCTTTATTTCCACAGGAAAGAGGCACCATGTTTCGCTTTCCCATGGAACAGACTAGACTGCCTGTACCATGATCTGTACTTCTTCCAGCCTCAAAAAGAAAAAAAGTTAATCAAATAGCCTTTGCCCCCACACAGCAAGCTAGCAATTTACCTCAGCCACAGGTTGGAGAGACTGCTGTGGTCAAAGCTGGTTTCTCAGACCACTTACTTTTTACCCAGGATCCTTCTGATGTAGCACCTACAGCCATTATGGACCAGAGGTTAGCCACTTCTGTGCTGACAGAAGAGGTAGTAGGCAAGTGTTCCCTGTTTTAGTCAGAATGCTCTGTTCATCCCCGTGGAAGCTGGTGCTGCCGCCATCAACAACTCTGTTGGCTGAAATCTTCCTGTCAAAAAAAAAACTGTAAACTTAAACCTATACCGTATCTGCTCCTGCTCTAATTTCCCTGGACAGGAGTAGTTTATTACATCTTAAGCAGGGTCCAATTCAGACTGTGGATCCTTCTTATAAGGTGGTTTCTGGTAAAAGAAAAAAAAAAAAAAAAAAAAGATTCCTATTTTCATAAAGAGAATCAAGAGTCTGAATTGGGACAGGAAGATGTTGGGATAGATGCAAGGTTTTCTTTTGATTAAGATTATGAGGACAGCATGGTATCCGATTATCCCTTTGAGGTATTCTCTTTCTATGACGCTAGTTCCAGTGTCCTCTGTGTTTCAATTGGAAGAACACTGAGGTTTCCCAGTCCCTCAGAAAATACTATAACGGTTACAAATGGAATTTTCAGAACCTTCTCCCACCCCCTCCCTGTACTGTCAGCACGGGAGGATGTGTGCGTCACTGCCTGCAGTTTTTCTGACAAGTCGTTCTGCTGCCCTTAAGGAAGCACAAAGATTATATAAGGTTCTTCAGTCGATCAAACTTTTGTACTCTCTTCCCAAACCTGACCCAGCAGCTGTAGCATTATTTAAATGTTACTGCTGCTAAACATTTAGTTAATTCCAATCCTTCCCATTCTGACAAAGATGGTAAAATTAAAGTATGTGGGAGTGGGGGGATTGCATTCTTTAGCAACTTTGATTTTCAGAATTTTGAATTGCCAAGCTCATGTTAAAATTTAGTCTGATTTATTGTGAGAATATGAGGAATGTTTCGTCTGCAGTTCCTTCTTGTGAGGAGAAAATCTGCTTTGAATGTCTTGGTTTCTTCCATTTTACAGGTCACAGCCATTGTAAAAAAAAATGTGCATATGACTGCAAAACTACTACTAGGGTTATGGCCAGTGATACTCTATTGAGGAGGCTTGCCTGGCTCTATTCTCAGAACCTACCAGAAGATGTAAATGAGATTTTAAATTCTCTTTTAGTCTTTGGATCATCTGCTGCAAGGGTTATCAAAACATATGTCGATAGATATAAACGGATTCAGGGACTGAGACTTTTCATTCCTCCTTTTCCAAGGGATTCTCAACGTCCTCGTCCATATTTAGCAAGAAACAAAATAAAAAGTCTCAAGAAAATGTGAGTAAACAGATGTTCAAGAAGCAATGGCAACAGGATTTCAAAAATAAGGCAGGACCCCACCAAAAACAAGTAACAAACAAGTCAGAACGACTATTTAAGGGACCATGTCTCTCCCTCCCAGGCAGCTCCTTGTCCCTTCCAGAAAGTCTCTAAATCTTCATTTCTCTCTGACTACCGATAGTTTCAAACGGATGGGTTATGAAGATTATTCATCAAGATTACAGATGGCAATGGGAGGAAAATTACTCCTTTTCCAAGAGCAATTCCTCGTCCACCAGATCAGACCAAACTCCTGTTTTCCCCCCACCCTTCAACATATGTGGTCTTGGAAAGTAGGAGAGTCAGTTTCTCTTTCCCAGTTTTAGAAAAGTTTTTAACAAAAATTGCTTTTGTTGCCAAAGAATGAATATGCCTGGAGACAAGTTCTATCTTCCATTCCTAAACCAATTTGTGATGGTGCCAAAGTTCAGAAAGCTGTCGCTTCACAACTTGTTACCCCTTCTCCCTCATTTAAGTTTTCTAGTTACACTAGACTTAAAAAATGCTTATATTCCCTATTCATCCAGACTTCAGGTGTTTAAGGCTGTGTGTGTCTACATCATACATCAGTTTTCTGTCTTACCCCTTTCACTATAGTCAAAGTGTTTAGCTCCAGTTATAGCTAACTGCAAGCTACAGTGCATCACCATTTTCCATATTTTGACAAGTTTATCATTGGGGGGGGGGGGGGGGGGGCAAAATGTCAGGAGTATCTGTCTTGGGTGACAGATCTCTTACACAAGCTGGGATTCTAAGAGAACAGTCAAAAATCTTTGACTCATCACACAGGATTATGTTCTGGGGTGCTGTTAGACATCGGAGTTCAAAGAGCTTTTTGTCCATAGGAAAAATAGATGTATTTCTAAGGTTTTCCACTCAAACTTTGGTCACTGTGAGGGAATATTTCAGTTTTTTTGATAATCATGGCATCAATGATTCTCACAATACCCCTAGGAAGGCTGCACATGAGAAAGATAAAATAGTATTTGAAGCCTGTTTGGTCCCATCACCAACACTAATTATTTTTTTCAAGTTCTAGTTCTGGGATTGAGAAGTCATTTGGTGAAGACAAGTATCTCTAAATCTGGGTCTCCCCTTCTCCCCTGCTTCAAAGTAGTCAGGTCACCACAGACTCTGTACCTTGCTTGGGAAGCAGTGTCAGGAGGGTTAAAAGTGCAAGGTATCTGGAAAACAAGGGTGGGTGCAAGCACATAAATGTAAAAAGAGATGCATGCTGTAAATCAAAGTGCTCAACTCTAAACCATCTATGTTCCCCTAGACCCCTTCAAATTGTTACAGACAATACCAAAGCAATGTAGTACTGTGACGGGCAAAGAGGAAACCAGGTCCTAACCCCTATGCAGACTAGCCATGTTAGCTTAGAGTATAGATTTACAACACATTCTAGCACTACAGGCATCCTATATATGATCAGAACAAAACTGAGTGGTAGACTAGCCAAGCAGGACAAAGGCTGACCCTCATGAATGGAAACCAGATCACGAAGGGGGGGGCTACCATTACTTGACTAATTTGTCAAGAATTCGCCAAGTTGACATCTTTGTCTCTTCCCTTCAATCAGCTGGCAAAATTCTTCTCCAGGACTCCATACAAAAAGGTCTGGAAGACCTATGATTTTTCCTTTCCTTGGAAAGAAATGATCCTGCATGCTTTTCTACATGTTTCCCTGATACCCAGGGTACTTCTGAAGATTTGGAAGGAATTCTCCCAAGATCACTGTGGTGACTCCCTTCTGGTCCAGGCATCAGTGATTTTCGGCTAGGAGTAATTACCACAAATTATCACAGAATGGATGCACCTGCACAAGAACAGCAGTGTTGGCTACATCCCAACCCAAGTCAACTTCTGTTAACTGTCTCTGATCTTAACTTCATTTAGACATCTTTTTAATGAGGATGTGCATCAGGTGCTAATGGAGGCAAGAAAACCTACTTCTAGAAAATCATGTACTGGCAAATAGAAAAAGTTTTCTAGTTGCTGCCAAAAACAATCAGCAACCATTCAGGACTAGTGTTTCTCTGGTTTTACTATCCTATGGCCTTTCTTACTTCTCTGTCAGACATTTCAACACGTCTGTCCATAGATCCCACTCTTTCAATGGAGTCTCATGTGAATTTTTTTTTTTTTTTAAAGGGGGTTTTGCATACAAGGCCTCCAAGAAAATCCTTAGCTTTTCCAACACAAAAGTAAGATCTCAAGGAAAGGCTAACACTTGCATCATTTGAACCAGCCCATCAGTCTGATTTCAGGTTCTTAATATGGAAAACCGTTTACCGATTGGTCTGATCTCTGCAAGCAGGGTATACGTTACAAGGTATTATTACAAAGACATGCATCTGGAGCCTTTCTCCCCGGGCCTCCGCTAAAAACTGGCTTTGTTCCAAGTCAGACTTTCCCGGTTAACAAATGTAAAATAAAATAAATAAATAAATTAGAAGTTAACCCCATTTCATTTTCAACAGAGCAAAGGTTTCATCCTTCTTTTATGCCTAAAGTGGTATCAAGAGTTTAAGCCAAACTATCCAATGTCCAAGTTTTCTTTTGTGAATCCAAAAATGAGGGAGAAAGGATACTCCATACCTTGGGTGTCCAAGCACAACTCTGGTACTATCTTGACAGAACAAAATCAAGATCTGCTTATCAGTTGCTCATTTCTTGTGAGGATAAGTTGCTCATTTCTTGTGAGGATAAGAAGGGACAACCTGTGTCAAAACAGAACAAGTCCAATTCTTACCCCAAAAAAACTATTCCAGGCAGGGGTCAAGGCTTACTCTACCATGGCCTTAGCTTCATCTATGGATGTTTGAAAAGGAATGGATTCTAGAAGTTTTCTAGAAGCAGCAACTTGCTCCTCCGTACTTACTGTTACAAAAGCACTGCAAGCTCGACTCCCTTTCCAGGTCTATTTCAGGTTTTGCTATGACCATTCTCCAGGAGCTTCTGAACCCTTTCCTTTACACCTCCCAAATATTGTAAGCTAGGGTAATATAGGGTACCAATATAGCTTGGGCTACTGCAGTAGTGATCATTCAAACTTCTGCTGTTGGGTAACTTTAGACAACTGTACTTTCCTCAGTTTTTGCCATGTCTGTTTCAGGGTTTTCTACCAGACCTATTTCAAATTTAAAGACATGATGGTAGTAGGGGTGGGCATCCTTACAGTGTACAGATGCCTCCTCATTTGACTCCTGTGGGTAGGCTAGAAGAGTGGCTACTCTATGAAGTTCTACTTTGTCACTCTCCTCCTCGCTCTGTCTCGCAGAGAGAGAGAGCGAGAGCGAGAGTCCAGCTATTGTGCAAGGCATATCATGCGAGTTACAGGAGAACCGTTCCCAACTGGATACTAAGTGGGTAGGTGGTTATTATTTTCTAATTTATTAGATCCCTAAATGACCTGAAAGGGGGCTGCAGTGGATAGCAAGTTTTGGTTTGTAGTTTATTACTTCACTTTCCCGATCTCATTTTAGAGGGACAGAGAAATGCCTGTGATGAGAGGATCATTTACTGCGTTTTTTTCTTCTCCCTCTCTCATCAGCTTACAACTGTAAGATTGCCTACTTTGACTGTCAATGTCAATCAGCATTTTTTAATTGCTTTAATTCCACTGATTTTCATTAGCTGCCATCTCTGATAAAGCAATGAGGATTGAATGTCAGGCTTGAAATGTTGCAGAGTTAAATAGTTTTTTTTTTTCAAAGTACCAACTGCAGTTCAGTGTTCAAGTGTGAGAAATCTGAGCCCTGTGATTAATAGTAGGTGTTACTTGGTCTGAGATGGTTTGCATTGCTTTCAGAGTTTTAAACATTGTAGCTAGAATTAGTCTTCCCCTCCCAACTCATTGACTTGTCTCAACAAAATACTGAATGCAAAGCAAAAATGCTATAACAAAACCAGAAGAAACATGCACCTTTACAGAAAAAAGTATAGAAAAAATGCAAAGGCTACACTGTATCTGAGGTGTGACGTTAGCAGTCTGTGACTGATAATGGGTCTTCAACAATGCCATTTAAATATGCCTTACTTTTTTAATGGCTGTGTAGTTTTATTAAGTGACCCAACCTAATTACTCCGCCACTCTTGGTAGCCTTTGGGATGTAGCAGATGAGACAATGTAGGAAAAAAAGGTAAACGGAAATAAGTTCATACATAAAACAAATGGAATAACTGTTAAATTATGTTTTTTTTTCTGTGTGTGACATGTTTAGTTTTGTATTACAGGGAAGGAAAATCACTTTTTCGAAAGAAAAAAATTTGACATATGGGGTGGAGTTCTCTCAGTTCTGATAAGACAAGTGGGCCCGGGTCAGCTTGAAGCGAAACTACACAGTTGCAGAGGGTCGTGTAGTACAGGCAAGTAGACCTAAACATATGTGGTTGCTTAGCAGCAACATATTGTATTTGCTAAACACCAATACTAGAAAAAGCTGTAAGGTTTAATTTATGAGGATATGGTTTTGTTGCAGATCATGTATGCAGAGTCACCGTACCACAGCTGTGAATGAAAGTCCATATCACCAAGATACTAGGTGGTCATAGGTTCGTGCTATGCTTACAGCTAAAGGAGAGACCACCAAGAATTGCAGCCACATCATCCAGTGCTGGTGGGGAGACTTTGTATTTGAAATAAGCCAAACTTGCAAGCCCATAAGGCAGGCACGTCTTCTGGTAAACCTAGACACATCCTGATAGTTAGTGACTCCAGTTTGCAGAGAAGAGGCACAACTTGTTCCATGAAATCATTTGTGGCAAGTGCTATGTCTGTTTTGGACCAAACTGATGTACTTGTCAAACAGATTTCTAAGAAGTAAGGATTGATGATGGTAATTGCCCATAATGGAATGAGTAACCCAAGAACGTTCTTCTTGCAAATGCAGCAAGATATGGTGAGATTAGCAAACACAGGGAAAAACACATCTGTTTGGCAAAATCCTTCCTCAACCCTGTATGATGCCACAGTGTTAAGAAAAATGCCCGTCACTCAGTCAGTAGTTTTACCCTGGTGTTATAAATATGAAATTCAGTGTTTGTTGGAACTCACAACTGGCCTACATTGCAGGGACCTGATGGAGTCTTCTGGACACTGTCCTGTTTCCTAAGTGGGTGTATTGGTTGCACATGAAAAAATGAAAGATTATGAGCTAATTTTTTACTAGTTTTATAGATTGTACAAAATTATAGATTATATTAGAACATGCATTTGAAAATACACATGTAATGGGTCTACAGTATATAAGCAAACGCACTGAATTGCGAACGCTATACAAAATCGACCCACAATCCCCAAAAACCCAAAATGTCTTACACACGGATCAGATCCGTAAAAAAAATAAATAAAAAAAATCAACACACAAAATAAAGTGGGGGGGCTTCCACCCCCACACCCCCAATGGGGGGTTGTGCCCCCACAACTCCCCCTACTTAAATATAGCAACTCCGAGATCGCACCACAGTGGAGGAAATGGCAAGACCCAAAAATGGCCCAGTGATTTTTTTCCCCTAGGGGGAAAAAAAAAAAAAAACACTGTTCTGTGCTTTCAGTATTTTGCCATTTTGCATAATGACGTTTGACTAAACAGCGTTCGCAATTCATTGCATTAAGTTAAAATAATAGGGACCCAGGGACCTCCCCCCGTAACAACAGGTTTGATAAACTTTTACATATTTTACAGTAATGACCTAATCGAAACACAGCCTTATTAACTGCCCCACTTGCACTGACATTCCCCCCTTTTTTTTCCTTAAAGAGTCACTACTGGACTGGATACTAACAAGCCAAACCAGAGTTACCAAGCCAGCTGCCTTCGAATCAGCCTTAATGACCACACCCCTAAATTTCTACTTAGAAAAAGAATACAAATTCAGTCTTGCAATCCCATCAAGTACATCTGAAATAAGAAATATTTCTCCCCTGATCTGTTTATTACTCAAACATTGTGAGTGGTCACCATTAAAAAATTTAAACTAGACCTAGCAGTTGAATTCTTTAACAACAAATTTCTTAAATAACCTAGCCCCCACCAAAAAAATTTGCAGCAAATTCAAACAACTTCCATGGCTTTCTCATGTCACCAAACAGCTGATTAAAAAAAAGGGACACAGCAAGAGCCCTATACTTATCCACCAAAAACAAAACCGACCTCACCACTTATCAGCAATTAAGAAATCAAACAAAGAAAAAAAATTTACAATGATAAAAAAAAAAAACTCTACTTCCAAACCTCCCAACAAAAGTTCTTACACAGCCCAGAAGAATTCTGGCAAACAGTCAACCTCTCCTCAACCCTGGTAATTCCTCCACCCCCACTCCTTCCACTGCCAAAACATCTGAACCCTTAGAGTTAATAAAGTTAGAGTTAAACTGTGAGGCTATCTCCTGCCTCCTTGGCAACTACCAACAACTACCTCTCACACTCCTCTCCCCTGCCTCTAGTTCAAACTCTTCTCTTTTAAACCTATTCAAACTTCTTACATTAAAAAGCTTCCAAGCAAAATAAAACCCTGCTGCCAGGCAGCAGATCAACGAATTCCTAAAAACAGCAGCACCATCCAGTGACTATCCTCTCTCTCTACTAAATCAATCATTCCATCTTCTAACAATATGTGCCTCTCCTCTGGCAAGTGGCTCACATCATCCCCCTCCACAAGGGTGGCCTCTCTAGAGAAATCTCTAACTACCACCCCATAGCTAACCTCTCACCCACTGTCAAGATCCTAGAGAAATGTATTCACCAACAACTCCTCAACCACCTTACCACTAATAACCTTCTATCAGATACCTAGATGGCTTTAGACCCCAGTATAGCTCAAACACAGCCTTATTATCTTTCACAAAAACTATTCATCACCTTATGAACAATGGACAATTAGTATTTGCAATTTTATTGGACATGTCAAAAGCCTTTGACGCCATCTCCCATCAACTACTTCTTAGCAAACTTGCTACATTCAATCTCAGTGCAGCATCCCTGACATGGTTTCTCAGTTATCTATCAAACAGTCAACAGGTAAGTAAATGGGAGAACAATCTTTCCCCACTACTGTCCGTATACACTGGTGTACCCCAAGGTTCAATAATTGCGCCCTTCTCTTTATCATATTTACTAATAACCTTAATACTGCAACCCAACTTGCCTCAGTCATTCTATATGCAGAAGACACATCCCTTATCTGCTCAGCCCCTTCCCCACAAGAACTGTAAGTAAAGATGCAAAAAGAATTCCAGGAAATTGAAACTTTCCTAGCAAACCACCAACTCATTCTTAACCTAAATAACACCAAGTTATTAATTTTCACAAACAAAACGGTCAAGTCCTGCTCCTACCCCTCTCTATTCAATCTGCAAATGGTACCAAAATTGTGCCAACTTCCCAGGCAAAGTTCCTAGGTATTACAATCGATGACAGTCTCAAATTTAATATACATATTTCCCTATCAAATAAGTCTATTCTAAACTCTGAGCTCTCTACACAGCCAAACATTACCAAACACCCCATACCAGGCTAGTCACAGAGAGATCTCAGCTTCTCTACACTTTTCTACTGCTCTCATATCTTCACCAACCTGCGCAAGGCCAATCTTCAAAACCTAAAATCCTGCTATAACAAAACTGCAAAGTTTGCCACAATCATCCCTATAAAGCCCATCACTGTTCTGCTCTTTGACAACTTAACTGGGTAGAACTTCCAAACCTGTTAATATTAAACCAACTTACCCTCACACATACAAAATCATGCACCCCCCCCCCATAACTGCCCTACAATTTCAACCCTTGTCCAAATACAGATAAACAGCAGGTCCCCAAGGTCTTCAGATAGGTCACTACTCAAAATAATAAAATTCACACAAATTACCATGGTGACTCCCTCTACTCTAACAAAATAGCTAAGTTAAGGAACGCAAGGCACCCCCTCCTACTATTCATTTAAAATAAAAATAAAATAATATTTCACTAGCTAGTGGCTCTGCCTTGTAGTCCCCCTGGATAATCTTCTCTCCCATACTATTTTCCTTTTGCTCTTTCACTCTTTACAGCTGAATGCTTGTTATTCACAAAGTAAAATTTGACCGTTTCCCCTGATGAAGTATCTCAAAATATTTCACTGTTTAACTTTCTTTTCATTTTTTTTCACTGTTTAACTTGATACAATGACACTATTATGTGCACATATCTTTCATAATGCATTCTCACTGTCTGTTTTAGTTCTCTGTTATAAAGTTTGTTTTCTACGTTTACATGTTCTAATTTGTTTCCTATGTTGAAATATATTTTTTTTATATTGTTCTTTACATTGTTATTCATTTTCTAGGGTACTATTTCTGTATTTTTTATTCAGTTTTTTTTTTCTCTTTTGGAGCTTTTCTCCCCAGGTCTCCACTGAAAATGGGCTTCTAGTCCAGTCGGACAGTAAAATTTTATATATATATATATATATATATATATATATATATATATATATATATACACACACACACACACACACACACACATATATCTATATACATACAACACTATATATATATATATATATATATATATATATATATATATATATATATATATATATATATATATATAAGGAAACCAATTTAAACTAAACAAAAGGTGACTATTGCAATAAAATTAATGCCAGATGAAAAAATGTTTCTACTACTAGTGCGAGTGAGACAGACAGAGAGACCTTGCAGCCCCAGCCTAAAGTGCATTTCTTCATTGTTTTTTTTATAAACAGGGAAAAGCTTAATTGATTTTCACATTTTTGTGTTTTACATACTGACAGTCTCCCTGTTTGATGTACTTATTTTGGCACAGATTATTGATGCATTTCATTATAAAATGGCTGCAAGTCTGACAATCTGTCCTTATGTCATCATTAAGCATGTAAATCCATACATCGCAAACTACTATTCTGATCTATCTACTGTTACTCTCCCTTTATAAAACATCACTCTAAAAAATACTTCTTAAACATACACCAAGTACATACAGTTTAATTTCAGATCAGGAATTAACTAGTGACCATATTGTTATATTTTCATTACAGTACAAATTTTAACAGTGTGTCAGTAACTTCATATACCCTGTATTACAGCCTACTTTATTAAAGAAATGTGTCTTAGGAGATTTGTTCAGTCAGTGTCCTCTTCAAGGTCGGTTTTCATTACAGAATCTTACCTCCCCAGGGGCAAAATGGCTAAGTGATTCTGAGCTCTAATAGTTTCGGTTCCATAGTTTTAGCATCTAGTCTCCTTTTCTGCCTCTATTATTCGTGACTTGCCTTTGGTTTTATAGGTTCATAGGCAAGTACTAGGCTAGCTTCCCTTGGCAGCCGTTTTAAGCCTAGCCAATTTCCCTTCAAAGGTCAGAATCGGAACTCTATCTTATGTCTGTGAGGTAAACACCTTAACCAGTATGCCATCCTTCAACCCTGCCATTTTGTAGCCACTGGCAATACTAAAGACGGCAATGTTTTCACTGCAGTGCATGTAATTTTACACTAACTCAACAGGAATATCGCTGCACTAAGGTTAGTTTCCAGATTTGACTTCATACTGTTTACTTCAGTTTTGTACTGACCCAACTCTGTACATTCCGAAAACACATGCTTCAAAGAACCTCCTTCTAAATCATTGCATCTCCATCATATACCTCTTGTCTGTGGGAACATGTTTCAGGTCTCAAAGGATTGCAGAAATATTTGTTCAAACATTTCCATGTGAAATTCTAAACTTACAATAAGGACAAGACATACTCTACTAATCACCTGCAGTGTCTTTAATTGTTAACGCCATACTAATCTGCTTCTCCCCCCATTTCTGTCCTGGCCTCAAACCACAAATATTAAATTTTATAATTAACAAATTTACTAGCCAGCGTCTACAACCTTTCTTCAAATCTAACACTAGACATTGTACATGCAAGTTGATCAGAGTTCAATAACATAAAGGTTTGTCCAGCTTCATCACATTTTCTTATCTAATCTCCTTTTATCATCTGCTCATTGCATTCTCTTCTATATCTTTCTTATTACCATATACAGGACAGCTTGTTCTATTTTTTCCTTAGTCTAACTTCCTATAGTTTTATGTCTGCAAGGCTATACATAATTTTCTCTCTATATTTCTGCCCAAATACATGCTCCCTCATTACCTTGATATGCACTATTCTTATTACGTCCTTCAATGTGGGTGTATACTCAGTCCTGAGTCATATAATTATTCTAAACTTCATGGTCTTATAGTGAAGTCCTACACCACTGCACTCTGGTGTCATTGTTAGCTTGTCCGCTATTGCACTTATTTTCTCTTGTACCTCTTCCAATAAAAAAAAAAAATCCTTAAAATTTCCTTTTTCACCCTGCTCCACATCAAATCTTTTAGTTGATACATGTAAGCCTGACTTGTACAGTACCAGTTGGGCCAAAAATATGTATTGATTGCTATTGTCTGCATCCATAAATCATTTTTAAGTTTCAATAGTCTTGTCTTCTTTTAAAGCATTTTCTTCCCACATTTCTTTAGCATTCGCTTCGGCCAAATTCCCAAATATTTCATCTTATGACTCCACAAGAAGTTGTTCTGTACCATGTCATGATTTGGGGTGTATTAATATTATCCTATATTAGTAATTTTTTGTCAGATATTTTTATATCTCATTCCCAATTGGTAACAATGTTATCTACCAAAAAGTCTATTTTCTCATTAGGAATTCATTTTTATATTCAATTATATTTAATTATTTTAAGTCTCTGGCTAATGGCTCTAAATAAAATGCAAATAATAATGTGAAAGTGGACACCCTGCCTTGTTCTTGTTGCAAGACCAAGTGCTTTATATAGTTCACCACCTCAGTCCACACTAGCTTGAGCTACTCTAGAGATATTTAACATTAATGTTAAGTACATGAAAAAGGCTCTCTATATAAATTTCCAGCTCAACAAGTCAAATGATTGCTTGACATCCAAACTCATTAACTATATGTTGATACTGGGCTCTTATGTTGTCCAATGCTTCCCTACCTTCTGTAAACCCACAGAGATCCTGGTCTGTCCTACCTGATAATATTTTTGCTACAATTGTAATAAAAGTTTTGTAGTCATGTTTTACAATCTACTGAGTCTGCATGACCCCGTATCAATAAGAGATTTTCCCTCCTTTGGTGTAAATTAACTACTGCTCCTTCCCAAGTCAAGGGCATAACCCACCCAGAAAAATTGTTAATACGTAGTAGCCAGCCTGTTACCTCTTGGTGTTCTTTTTATTGATCACTGCTGCGATAACTGGATATAACCCATACAGTTAAGGCTAAGAAAACAACAGCTGGCCAGCTTCAGGGCACCTTCCCTATGCCCAGTCAGTCAGCTCGAGCTGAGCTGACTAAAAGGCAAATCTGGGAGCGAACCTCAACAGAGCTTTACAGCCGCTGAAGAGTACACTTCCTGAGGCTTTCAAGGATGGATGATCAGATTGTGCTTTCATTGGCTTGGCAGATAAGTTACCTTTGGGGGAAACCTCTTCCATTTTCCTCTTCAGGAAAGTTATTTAAAGCTAGAAGTGTTGTGTTTAAGTGGACTATCTCAAGACTAACATACTTTTAAAATACTCCTTTAATGTGATTTTTACTGTGTTTTTCTGTCAAAAAAGTAACTTGTACTGGTATTTACCAGCAATTGCTGCTAGTCTTCCTCGGAAGAAGGCACTATTGTTAGCAACTTTCCTCAGCCAAAGCTGGGTGACTCTGCTCTGGCCATTTGTTGTACCTCAGATCACTCCTCTTTTACCTCAGTTATGGTAGTGTTATTCGATGCTCAAGGTAGCTGCTCCAAGCCTATTTCCGCATGATCCCATACTGTTTAACAGGTTTAAGATCTAATCCTAACATAATAGTTAAATTTTACTGTGCAGCCATTTAGCACTGTACAGGGCACTGCTGCCCAGTGGGCAGCTCCTTGCAAACTTGCCTGACTTATAGCAAAGAATAGAAGCATCAACATTGGACTCCTATGCCCCCAGCCAATAAATAAACCACACTTGGCTTCATGCAGTGCTTCTCAACTCAAAGAAACCAGGTAAACAACAACTTCCTCAAGGTGTCTGACCCTGGAATTCCGTAATGTAAAAGCACAGAAAAAGCAGCTCCCAAGTGCAAATTAAACACCAAACAACCAAGTCCCCAAGTAATTCACCATTCAACAGACATATTAAGACACGGACTAGAAAAGCCAATAAAACAGAGTAATGACCACTTTTGCGTCAAAATGAAAAAACCTCTTTAAAGAATGACAGGCAGCATGGAAGCTGACCGGCTATTATACCCTTGGCAGGATACAACTCATATGACTTAGGCTACTGCAGCAGTGATCAAGATGATGAACATCTGTACTTCAGAGAATGACTAGGAACTCCTTGGGATCTCACTGGCCTGCAACAACAATGAATGACTTTCTAAGGAGTAAAAGATATTGGGGAGTATAAAACTTGAATTTAAATCACGGAGTTGAATGTTTATTTATTCATAACTTGATGGCTAGTCGATAAGCAATACATATAGACACACAGACACACAGACACACAGACACACAGACACACAGACACACAGACACACAGACACACAGACACACAGACACACAGACACACAGACACACTGCAAACCACTTAAACAGTGGCATGTTTCACTCTAAGTGGATGTAATGCATTGCCTTATCTTGGCAAGCGCTTGAAATATCACAAAAAGTTCTCCGTAAACAACATTAAAATTATTTACTTGTTCAATATAAACAGTTTAAAGCTGCAACACTGACATAGCCAATTGTGTGTGTAGATATATTATACACACACACACACACACAGACACCTTATTACCAAGGGTTTCACATCCAGGAAGAATGAGATCTTCCATCTCTCTCTACTCTTCCTCATTAGGCCAATGATAGAGTATAAATGCCCCATCTGGCACGTACCTCACTAGACACATGCAACAGCTGGAAAGGCCACAAAAGTACCTCACAAAGAGGATCCTGGGCCTTAAACACATGTCTTGCATGGACAAACTCAAAGAACGCCAGCTATTTTCTGTATCACGTCATCTACTAAGAGGCAATCTCTGCTCGACTTACAAAGCCATCTCTGACCAAGCTCCGTTAGAAATGCTACATCTAAACCAAGCTCTCCACACCACACATTGCAGAGACCTCAACCTCATTACCACAATCAACAGAACATGCTGGAGGGACAGGTTCATAGCCCAGAGACTGCCCATGCACTGGAATAGACTTCCCATACATGTTAAGCAGAGCACCTCACTGGCCCTCGTCAAGAGAAATCTTGATGAGTGGATGGGAAATAGAATGTTCACCCCGGGGATCACTCCAGTGGCTCTACTTGATAGAGGCACTGGGAATGAACGTTGAGCAGCACGATGCCAGGGCACTTCTATGGGCTAGGCTTGTAAAGGCTCCAGGGCCATTAGCCTAGTACACATCTATGAACCTATAATACGTGTGTACGTGTGTGTGTGTGTGTGTGTGTGTGTGTGTGTGTGTGTGTGTGTGTGTGTGTGTGTGTGTGTGTATGTATGTGTATATTATATACATACATTATTGAATCTACACCTGAGCAGAACCCAAACTCTATTACTGGTTTGGAAGAAACAAACAAGGACAACATTAAGTCCTATTAAGACTTCCTTCTTAACTATGATCAATGTGGACATTTATTGTACTACATGGTTCATGGAAAAAAATTGATCCATTTTAAGGGGAAACAGACCGGTAATAGAAAATGTAGGAGATAAGCCCCTCACTGTATACAAAAAAGGAAGGAATCTGAAGGCTATATTTGACAGTGAGAGGAAAACTACGAATAGTAGTAGTAAGAATCCCAGTATGAATAATTGTGGATGCTGCTCATATTGTAAATGCATGTAAATGTATATTTTACTATTAACACGCACGCAGACTAAAGTGTCAGGCAACTTTAACTGTGAAACAACAGTGGTGTATATAGCTCTGTGTCAGTTATGTCCTGGGTTTTACACAAGAAAAACTTACCGTAATTGAAAGACAGAGTATATGAGCACATTTATGATATCAGAAATCGAAGAGATATTAATGCTCTATCTAAACATATTCAAGAAAACCCAGAACATGAATTTAAGTTTACTGTGTTAGAAACAATGGTTCTGATTAAGAGGGGAGCCCTGGTCCCTGCACTTAGAAAAGGAGGAGCTTTACTGGCAACTACGTTTTAATGTGGGTAGCTGGCTGGGTCTTAATGAACAAATCTTTATAAGTTCATAGGTAGGTACTAGGCTATCTGCTCGAGGGCATTTATAACCCTAGCCAGAATGTGTCAGCTTTCGCCACCCCATTACTAGCCTGCCTCTTAAAATTAAAGACACTTTCCAGATAAAAAGGGTCCACCTATAAGGTTTAATAAGAAATTGTGTAATACGACCTAGTTTTGTAGGAAATGCTTGATTGTTAGGGAAAAAAAACATAATTCATAACGGTCCAAGCTTCTATGTCTATATAGTGTCCTTTTTCATGGATTTACTACTGCATGTTAATACTACTCAGATGTTCAACTAAAAACATAACTGTACATTTCTAATGCTATAATCACAGTGAATGATTATGTAGTCAAAATGGTTTAGATTATGACGGAAAGTTTCTGTGTTCCTACTGCAAAGACAAGATTACATGCTGCTCTGCTGCACACATCCTTCAGCAAAGAAAACTCGACATTTCTGCTTGACTGTACTTGGAGAGTAAAGATTTATACTTGCAAATACTTCACTGTTTAGTTTACTTAGATGTGTATTGCAGTTGCAATTTCTTAAGCTAGTCAAGTCAGGTGTTTCCAAGACGAGGCCTTGGAGTGGGGGACAACTGTTTTTCTTAGACCAAATTTAATATATCTGTCACCACTTCTCTCAGAACCATGCCCATCTCACAATCACTCTGTTTTGCAAGATCTCCACCTTCTTAGGGAATCAGGTAGGGACATATGGCATTGTCTTTGTTGAGTAGGAAAAATGATGCCAGATCTTTCTAGAATTCACATGGCATGTTTCCTGGAACTCTCATGACATTCTGGTATCAGCTGACAAGAAGTACTGATATTCATTCATTCATTTACACAAAGCATGAATAAATCAACATACGTCCCATACAAGAAATATCTGTGTGCATCTCAAGCAGAGCCTTACACAAAAAGGGTACGGTCACACTTTTACTAATTAGAGGTTATGTGGTTATCTTGGTTAAGAGAAGCCTTCCTTTAAATACTGCTCAAACTGTTAGGTCAAGCCTTGACAAGACAAAAAAAAAAAAGAAAAAAAAAAGAAGTTATGTACATACCACAATGTACCATCTGCTGTTGTCCGTTTTCATTCTTCCTCAACTGATGGTTTCGGATCCAAATCGTCGAATCAGACCCGGTCATTGCAAAAGCTTGTGGCAACTTAGAACTCTCAAGCTTCTCCCTTACCCAGAATGCATCAACACCAATTACCCCACATCTTGTTTTTAACTAAAGCTTGTGGAGGCTGCATGTCCTCCCCGCGGTAGAGTGGCCTCTGAAAGACATGCGTGAATGGGCGTCGAGCTAGCAACTCGGCACCATTAAAAATCTACTGCCAATCATTAGCGGACCGGAGTTCCGCTGTGGCGACCCCCAACCGGGAAAAGCTGAAAAAAGACAAGACAAAAAATATAGATACAATTCTTGTACAAAAATAACATAAGAAGAGAAATAGCAAAAGGTTAGACAAGGAGCTTTGTCATACTTTGGTTATGCCAATTCTTTCTTATCCACTCACTCTTCTAGAAAGGCCACAACAAAGAGGTTGGTGGGTGGGGAGTTGAGTAAGAATGAAAACGGACAACGCAGATGGAACATTATGGTGAGCACATAACTTCTTTATCTGATGTTGTCCATTTTCATTCTGTCCTCAACAGATGGGACAGGGTCCCCAGCTACCTAAATCCCAAGGTGGACTCAAGGCAGGACATTCCCAAGCACCCATGAGCCAAATGATGCTCTACCTCTGGATACCAAATCCACTTTGTGATGAGTGATGAATGTATGACGGAAAGCCCAACTCGCTGCTGCACATACTTCATTCATGGAAGCCCATGAATGAAAAAACTGAGGAAGTTACTATGGACCTGGTTGAATGACAACGAACTTGCTTTGGTAACGGGATATCTGATTTTTCGTAAACAAAGGAAATGCAGCCAGTAAGCCATCTGGAGAGTAATTCTGGATACTGGTTTACCCAGTTCCATATCACCAAAAGAAACAAATAACTGACATGTAGTTCTGATGCCCTTTATTCTGTGTAAACAGAAATGCAGTTGCCTATGAACATCCAATAAATGTAACAAATATTCACCCAGTTTGAAAAATTTGGAAAGAAAACTGGTAAATTGATGGACTGATTAATTAGATTCCGAAACTAACTTGGGCACAAAAGATGCATTAGTTCACAATGTAACTCTAGCTTTATGAAAAATTAGATATGGGGTTTCACAGATAAGGCTTGAATTTTGGAAGTTTGTCTGGCTGACTTAATGGCCACCAAAACCAAAGCTTTCCAAGAAAGAAATTTAAGATCACAGTCATCTGCTGGTTAAAAGGGCGTGTGAACCAGGGCTTGCAGTACCAGAGTTAGATCCCATGAAGGAGTAGGATCTTTAAAAACGAGGGTCTTAACAGACGCATGCCTCTTAAAAAGGTTTTACAAAGCTTATGAGAAGCAAATGAGAAACCATCAAATCCAATATAGAAATTAGAAATTGCTGCCAACTGAACTTTAACTGTCAAAGAACTAGCTCCTTCATTGAAAAGAAGCGTCAAGAAATAAAGAATATTATGAAGCAGGGCAGAAAAAGTTCCACAGAAGTTTGAAGTGCCCAGTGTACAAACCTTTCCCATTTACTAGCACAAATTTTCCTTGTAGATGGTTAAAGGGGGGATAACAAAATCTGGCAAACAGAAGACGACATAGTTTGGTTTCTCCACTTCCAGTAATAACCAGAAAACCTATCAACTTGAGATTGGGGAGGTCCGTCTACATCATGCCTCTCAGGTAAGACAGCAGATCTGGAGCTGGGTCCAGAATCCAAGGCTGATGAATTATAGGAGGTCATAGGAAGGGAAAACAAATTTGTCAAGCCCAATAGGATACAATGAGCATGACTCTGCTATTCAACCTGGCAGCTCTCTGTAGGAACTTTGGAATCAAAGGAATTGGGGGATAAGCATAAAGTAGACCAGGAGGCCAATCATGGAGAAGAGCATCCTTTGATGACTCCCCTTGTGGGGGAGATTAGGGCAAAATTGCTACTGCACTTGTTGTTTAGGGGAGATGCAAAGAAATCACACCAAGGCTGGCCCCCACTGTCAGAAAATCAATGCCACTATGTTCTTGTTGAGGGATCATTCATGAGTAGTAGTATGTACCTGTTCAGTTTGTCCACTAACATGTTTGCAAACAACAAAAAAGTCCACAAACTGGAAACCAAGTGCTGAAGGCAGTGTTTTAATTCAAAAGTATTCTGATAGCGACAAAAATCTGAAGTCAAAACATCCAATACATCAAGCGCTTTCACCCAGGCTCTCCCAAGCTTTCTCAAGATGAACCACTATACATTTGGATAAATCCTTATATACTGTGACTTGACAATTAAGAATAAAATCAATAATTCAATCAATTAATTACAACATTATTAACTAGTTCGTTGCACAATTTGCCCTAAATATAAAAATAGTAGTTAGTTAATTATGACCAAGATACTGAAAAAAATTAATATATTACATTTACTATTATAAGCTGGTATTTGTCAGTAAGGTTAATGGTATTTATGTAGTTTTTTAAAACTTTTTATAAATGTTTTTAACATTATCTGATGAGTGAACATAGAAATTTACCCTTAGAGCAATAAAGTTTATATTTAGGGCAAATTGTGCAACGAACTAGTTAATAATGTTGTAATTAATTGATTGAATTGTTGATTTTATTCTTAATTGTCAGGTCACAGTATATAAGGATTTATCCAAATGTATAGTGGTTCATCTTGAGAAAGCCTGGGAGAGCCTGGGTGAAAGCGCTTGATGTATTGGATGTTTTGACTTCCGATTTTTGTCGCTATCAGAATACTTTTGAATTAAAACACTGCCTTCAGCACTTGGTTTCCAGTTCGTGGACTTTTTTGTTGTTTGCTAGTTTAGTTTCTTATATTCAATTTTTGGTCCACTAACATGTTTGACTTCTCCAGAGTACACGTTGCTATAGGAAAGCAGTTAGAAGAGATCACCCACTACCAAATTCCGAGCACTTTGACACAAGGGGTAAGATCTGGTTCCTCATTGTTTGTTGATATACCAAACCACGAACATGTTTGTCCATCTAAATCGCAATAGTTCGTGAAGGGAGAGCATTCTGAAAGTACTGCAACACTAGAAGCACTGCTCTCAACTCGAGGACACCAATATGCAAAAGAGCCTCTTCGCAGGACCATGTGCCTTGGACCATCTTTCCCAGGTAATGACCCTCCCCCACCTTAGCTGGGAAACATCAGTGGTCACAATGGAGTTGGCCTGTGGGAAACGAACAAACGGTCTTGTAAAACCTCTTCTGACTGAATCCACTACATTAGATCTCTCTTGCATATACTGGTGATCCGTTTGGGAGCCAATAAAGGAAGGTGAATTATTGACCACTGGGAGGCCAGCATCCATTGGAGAACTCTCATGTGAAATCTGGCTAAGGGTAGTAATGTTATTGCTGCTGCCAACTGACCACAACACCTGAAGGAGCAAGTAGGCTGAGATTTTGGTACCACAAACTATTTTTTCTACTTGCAATTTTACTGTCTGAACTCTGGATAGGAGAAGCAAGGCAACATTTGATTATGTTAGGAGTAGTGCTCCCCTGAACTTTAGGTTTGACTTGGTTCTAAAGGAGACTTTTCGTAGTTTATGGTTATTCCTAGTACAGCACATGTGTGGATCACTTTCTTTTGCCAAAATGAGCTGATGCCTGGTCGGGGTGGAGATGAGCCAGTCGTCTAAGTAAAGTAACACTCAGAATCCATACAGTCTCAAGTGAGCTGCTATTACTTCCATTCATTTGGTAAACAATGTGGGGGCTGTGGCGAGACCAAAGAACAGAACTCTGAACCGATGGTGACTGGCTCCCAACCAGAAGTGTAAGAATCTTCTGGATTGCCTGTCATATTTACATAATACACATCCTGAAGATCTATTGAGCACATCCAATAGTCCTTTTCCAAAAACAGAAGAATGGATTGAACAGTTACCATCCAGAACCTGGTCTTTCACACAGATTTATTTAAGACATGGAGATCCAGAACTGGTTTTCTCTGGATCTAAAAAGAACCTTGAGTAAGTTCCGAACTCTATTTGGTCTGGGGGGACTTTCTGCCCGACACTTTTTTCTAGCAGCTTTTCAATTTGAACTACTGCTTGTTCCCTCTGACTTTGTGGAACATCAGGGAACTTTCTTGAATTAGGATAAAGGGAAAATGGTATTGTATAACCTCTAGAAAAGATCCCATGCACCCAAGTATCTTTTGTTATTTCTGGCCAGGCTGTCCAGTGCAGGGACAAAATGACCCCCGACTGCTTCCAGAGGGGAGCACATCGGGCCTCCTTTCATGAGAAGTGAAAAGGTTTACCAAAGAAAGAATCTCTGAAACCTTGGTTCTGCGGGCTACATCTATGTCTCCCACGAGGGCAGCGTCTACCATTACAGTTTCCCCCTCTGGCTCTGGGGGAACCTCCTCCATCGGTGTCCTGGAGAGATCTTTGGGATATTTTGCACCACATTTTACCTTTGCCTCAATGACTCCTTGTAAAGGATTTTGGAGGGGTTGAAAAATGTATGCCCATGGCAGAAAAAGAGTCTTTCCACCCTTCTCACACCTGGACAAAGTATCTTTAGCCTTGGGGCCAAAGAGACATTCTGTCAAAAGGAGTATTAACAAACAAAGACTTAAAGGGCTCCGCAAAATCACATAAGCACATCCAGGCATGTCTCCTGATGGCAACACCTGAACGCACTGCTTTTAAGGTTCCTTCCATTACATTAGAAATGAGCTTCATGGAGGAGTTGGATACTGATTGTAGGGTAGCCAACTGAGAGGCGACTATGCTTTCACCTCTTCAGAAACGGATCCTGAAAGGGTATCCGATAGTTCCTTAAGTCCCTCTGTAGTTTCGTGGTTTGTGCCAAATAATTCAGTGACCTTAATGCAAAGGTCACTGAAGCAAAGACCCATTTCCCGAATCTGCCCATCACCACAGACTCCTTATTGGGGGGGGATGAACAGAGGAACTTTCTTCCACAAGTTCCTTCTTAGTAGCCACTGCCGCAATCATGGCATCAACAGGTACACTTTTAGACCAAAACTGCTTATACTCTGGAGCTGTCATGATTTTGCCCGGCTTGTGGGGACTGGCTCAGTGGTGTCTGGATCGTGTCAAGCCCACCGCAAGACCAAGTTAAGGAGCTCATTGGCAGAGTTACCCAGGGAGTAAATGGGCCAGTACCAAACACCACCAGGACTACAGATTCCTCCGAAAGACAGCTGGGCTTCCAGCCACCTGTTTTAGAATTTCTAGGAGGTCACCGAATGAAAGATCAGGAGGTGACCGTGGGGACCCCTTCCCCCTCTTCAGAATCTGTATCCTCCGTGACAGATTCAAGGGAATCTGAATGCTTCCTCTTGCATGTTCTCTTCTTAGGGACCTCCTCAGTGGGATACTCTGATGAGTTATCAGAAGTGTGGACACCCTAATGAGGAGCCTGTGGTTTCACTACCAGCTGTCACTGTGGAGAGGATAGTCGAGACTCCAGATGCAGAGACAGGACAGATGTAGACAGAAGATCCAAGGGGATAGGTACGGTCTGAGTCAGGGAGGGCAGACAAGGCTCTCTGTGACCGGGAAGGCAGACCACCCCGGTGACTGATAGGAGCCCGGATCAGCGACAGCCAGTCTCTGATGCATACCCCCCGCCCGCCCCAAGGACAGTCCACCCGAGGCTGAAGTAAGAGCCTAACTAACCACTGCAGAGGCGTCGAGATGGCTCCAAAACCCATGGAGTTGAATGAAGCACTTCAGACCAGCACCGAGAGCTCTCTGGATCAGACTGAACCAAAGAGCTCAGAGCAAGCCTTGGATCCGAGGGCAAAGGAATTCCCGGATCTGAAGCAGACGGGCCCAGATGACTTGGATCAAAGGGCTCTAAGACCTTTAAGAGTCAGAGGAGGAACTGGTAAAAAGGTGGAATATTGCAAGTACAACTCTCCTAAAAGGTGGAGTATTGCAAGTATGCCTCTCCTGACCCAAAGGGGTAGCAGCCAGAAGGAAGATTGACTGGCTCTGTGCTCAAAGAATTTTTCTCACCAACATCTCCAGATCATCTTCTGTAAGGCTTCTGGTACAGTGAGCGGACAATCCTGATGGAGATTTTGGCCTCTCTAAAAAAGGGGGAAGGAGCTCTGGAGGGAACTAGGTCAATTGAGGGGGAATATTTTGTTCTGGACAAAACTACCACATCCTCAGATCTGTGCGTCATATCAGAGAGAGTCTGATCCTATGCAAGTTTAATGATCCTATGCAAGTTTTATTTTTAGGCCCGTCAGATCCGAAGAGAGTCTGATCAGAGGATTGTTTCTTTATATGTCTCGGATCTGAGGATAAAGTCGGATCCGTAGATTTTGGTCTTTTCTTCTTAGGATCCGAGAGAACACATGGATCGCAAGAGACCTTTTCAAAGACTTCTCCTAAGACATAGAAGCAGCAGTGCTTGGAGAAGTGGAAAAAATGTTCTTAGATTTTTCTTTAGGAGCCCCAGACAAAGCCTCACTAAAAAGAGGACGGAAGTAAAGCCTTCAACATTAATTTGTTTTTGTGGTCAACCAGAGCCCTTGGGTTGAATACATGACAAATCGAATAATTTTCCTGGAGATGAAGGGGTCCAAGACAGTACATGCAAAGTGTATGAGCATCAGAAAAGGGTCATTTCTGACCACATTTTCCACACTTTTTAAACCCTACCTGGCTTGTATCTTTTTTCTGACATTTTAAGAAAATATTCTGACAGCTACTAAAAACACACAATAACAAATCAAACAATTACACTTTCCAAATAAATGTAAATTCTAAAGATTCAAATTGTAAAAGTTTTTTTTTTTTAATGAAAGGTAAAGAAGAGAAGAGCTACTAACAAAGGTACAATGATGAGCTTACAAGGGAAAGGGAGAAAGAAAATACTAACTACAGTATGTTACAGCTAGTACAAGAAAGGAAAATAAAAGGATATAAATGATCAAGGAAAAATAAAACGAAGGAAAAACAATTCACTTATCTAAACACAAGCTTGAGAGACTGGCAACCATGTTTTTCACTGGAAGATGCAAATGAGATCTGAGGTAATTGGGTTGGGGCATTCTGGGTAAGGGAGATGCTCCAGAGTCCTAAGTTGCCACGAGCGTTTGCAACGGCAGGGTTAGATCTGATGGCTTGGATCAGAACCCATTCAGTTGAAGACAGAATGAAAATAGACATCAGATCTCAGGTTTCTTCTTTAACCATTTCAACTTTTATCCAGTTACAATAAAAACGGTATCACAGTTGATGAAAAAAGAAAAATAACACTTAGCTCTCCTTCAGATAACGATGGTTCCCCTTTACCACTTGAAAGCAGAGATACAAAATTATTACCCACTATCACCTTGACTTTTACAGTGTTGTTCATCCTGAGGGGTAATAAAGTACTGAAGAAATATTTACTTTTTCTATCAAGAGCTTTTCAGAAATACAGAATTCCAGAACCAAGATCTTTCCTAGACCAATTATTATTATTATTATTATTACTACTACACCTAAAAATAAAAGTGCATTGAAACAAACCATATGGCTCTAAGTGTGGACTGAATCCATCTATGGTGTAAAATGATAAGGCTGGGAAACAAACAAAATGTATTATTAATTCTACCTTCCTCAGGACACATCACGCTAACACAATTTTAATTTGATATTAGATAAGCGGTCTTATTATCTCTACAGTACAAAGGCTTTTAAATCTGTAATCCAACTTCTACTAAATGATGAAGGCTAAAACAGATACTCATTCTGGCTGAACAAAAATTTGATGTCCAACGTTTAAACGCTAGTGTTCAACTAGATCGTCTTTACTTATTGCTGTTCCAGGTCAAAAATCCAAACCAAAAATGCTAAGCGAGCTTAAATTCTGACCAAACTCCTGACTAGTTAACTAAAATTAAGTCATGTCTCAGTGTTTCACGGTGTTAAGACAATTGGTGTGTGTGTGTGTGTGTGTGTGTGTGTGTGTGTGTGTGTGTGTGTGTGTGTGTGTGTGTGTGTGTGTGTGTGTATGTGTCAGTGTGAGTGTGAATGTATACATCTGCAAGTACACACACACACACCACACACACTTTCTTTCACAAATCTGTGCATTAGTTCACATGACTGAAAGCGTTCTAGCAAACATTTACCCAAAAAGTCCTGAAAATTTACATTTCATGGCTCAGTTCAGAAACTCAATACAAAGGTAAGGTTACACAGCCAGATGGTTTTGTTGCCACTTTTCAAAACACACTGCATAAGTCTTGCTGAAGCTATACAACTAGATTAAATATTATGGTATGACAGAGAATTACCAGAATCAGTCAAGACAGTTTTTATTCTCAGATCCTCTTTTAGTTAAGAAATTACATCCTATACTGCTCAAAATCTTTTACATACAAATATGTATTCAATGATATTTACTAAACAATGTCGGTTAGTTGCAAACATTATTTCAAATTCCAGGCAGGAGTTATAAAGTAGAAGATGACTCAGAACAACAATATAATTTTTGATTTAAATATTAAATCACAAAGCACATTCAGATAAATCAACAATATGTTATTTGCACTGGATGCAAGAATCACATCTGATTGTGCCCATGTCCCCTTTATATCTGAAGTTCTTAAAAAAAATAAATAAATAAATAAAATTTAAAAAAAAACATGCTTTTCCTACAAGTTTCACTCTACTTGTATCACAATTAATGGTAGAAACTCATCACTATTATCCTAGTACCAACCTATGAACCCAATTTCTACACAGACTAGGCAGATCTCTTTATTCCATCTTAACTTTTCTTTACTAAAATTCTACATGATCTTTTTACTAAAATTTGCATAATCTTTTAATAACAGGAATACAGTCTGTTAACATGGACATCAATAATTCATTGACGCTATTCTATTTTCTGACCCAGTAAATCTATCCCACATGCACTACAAGCCATTCAAAAGGTCACCAACAGTTGGGACTCCAGTATCTCCAATGCAACTTGGCCATACACAGGGAATATGCATTATGGCAAACAAATTCCAACACAGGGTTAGGGTAAACTCTGACAATTCCATTATACTTATTCCATACTAATTCTTTAAATATACAATATTACTTTCATACTTCGGTACTTGCGTATTATCGCAACCACATTTGCTGCATGAGAAGCAGCTCATTTCCAAGCCCTTCTTCTGCAGACATATGTTGGCAAAGTTACTGAAGTGTCTGCTATTACAGTGACTTTTATTTCAACACATTTAGCTGTATGGGGAAAATGAAAGACCACATATTTTACCGCTTTCAACTCACTCGATAATACGTAATTACTGGTAGCTCTGGACAGTCGTCCAGTTTGTAACCGCAATGTGTTAACATCTGTCCCTATTTTCGGGGACTTTGACGCACAGTTATTGTACAATTTCCACCGATTTCATCTAGTAACAAATTGGGAGGTATGCAAAGACTAGCAAAAACCAGCCACAGTGCTGTTACATCACTGACTGCAGTTGTTAAGGTGCCTTGATTGCTGACGGTGGTACTTGTCTTGTGTTTCTTTCATTTTATTCTTTACCTAGATACAGCACAGCAGTAATTAATCCATACAACACCCAAAGTAGATTCAGCCTGCAAATGTATATTTATTTTGACAATATTTAAAGGAAGATGGATCTCAAAAACACTTACAACCACATACACTGCACGTCAACACAACATGGGTTGAGTCGTTTACCGGAATTCTGACAGTTGGGGCTGCTGGTCTTTATCATATGGAAAGTCACATCTTTTATTATTGAAATCCCCCAAAACAGTCAGTAGTTAATATTTCAGTCAACATTAATTAGAAAACTTTCCCAGAAACTGGGCAACTGTGAAAAACCTATCACTGCTTCCTTACTATCGAGTGGTTCGCAATGTGGTTGCGATAATATGCAAGTACCCATACTTCTTACCGGAGAATAAATAATCTCAGTGCAAGTTTAAACAAGCTCTCTGATGTTGAGCTAAAAAAAATAAATAAAATGCCCAAAGCACCTGCAGTATCAACTAAATCACCAAACAGTGGGCTCAAAATATCAAAAACTTTCCATTTTTACACCATACCAAGACAGTTTAAACTCTTAGTATATCATGACACTAGTGTGGATTCTTATATCACACCTTTAAGATATTAACAATATGACCATTTTACTTAGATTCTTGCTATTAACTGACAACACACCTTTCAGAAACAACAGACTTCCTTCACTACTTTGGATGCCCACAATCTGATGAAAAATGTATGGTTACTTAAGAAGGTTAGATGGTTTAAACCACTTGGAGACCATCAAAATATTAAAATTAAAAATGAACCACTCAGGTGTGTACCTTTTCTGACATATAAACAATACCTGCATCATGTTATTAATAAAAAGGTTTCAATCCCTACATCAGTGTTACTGTGTGTGCAGAACCTCAAGACCAGTGCCACCTCCTACTTGTGAATCTAACACCCTGGCAGATGGGCCTTTTGGGGGTTGAAGTTTGCACTGAACCTATCACTATAGTGGAAGAATGTAAAGCCCCTGTAATCACGGCTGCACAAGTAAAGACTGCACTCTCCAAAGCCAAGAACACAGCATCCATGGGACCAGACAACATCCCAGGCTGCGTTCTGCATGAACTACAGAATGAACTGGCACTCCACCCAAGTACCATGTAAGATCATACCCTCACTTCAGGCTTTGTGCCTACCGAATGGCGCACAGTGACTGTTATCCCACTCCACAAAGGGGGAGCCCACCTCAGACCCCGGAAACTACCGCCCCATTAGCCTAACAAGCCTAGTCTGCAAGGCCATGGAATGTATCATCATCGAACTTATAAACAAAGACATTGGCAACCTCAAAACTCTGGACCCCACTCAGTTTAGGTTTGTAAAAGGTAGGTCATGTCTCCTAAACCAGAATGACTTCTTTGAAGCAGTCACCAGAGCCGTGGACGAGGGTAAGGTGGTGCACACAGCCTATCTTGACCTCGCCAAGGCTTTCGACACCATCCTCCACTCTGGAATTATAGATGAACTCTAACTAGACTGGGCATAAATCCCTATGTCACAAGATGGGTGGCCAACTGGCTCACTGACAGAACTCACACAGTGAAAGCAGCCAACTCCAAATCCAACTTCACACCAGTGACAAGTGGAGTACCACAGGGCTCAGTCCAGGGTCCTCTCCTGTTTGTCATCTACTTCTCAGAAGTCCAGGCTAATACAGCAGGTCTTTCACTAATGAAGTTTGCAGATGACTGCAAACTAGGTGCCATAACAGAATTGCCTAATGATGTGGACATTCTACAAAGAGGCCTCACTGAGACTAATGCTTGATGTCAAAGTCATGGCCTCGAGCTCAATGCCAAGAAGTGCGCTGTCATCCCCTTTGGGAAAAACACTGTACCCACGAACTACCACATAGGCAGTAGCCTACTAAATACCAAAAGTGTGATAAGAGACCTTGGGACACAGGCGGACAGTAATCTCTCCTTTGATAATCACATTGCCACAGCAGTCAGGAAATCCTTCCATGTGGCACACCTTATCACACAGAGGGGTTCACCTCTAGAAAAAAAAAACAATGAAAAGAAGAGGTCATTGTTCCTCTTTACTCATCCCTCATCAGACCCATTATAGAGTACAATGCCCCGTTTGGCATGTACCTCGCAAGACATCTACAACTAGAAAGGCCACAGAAATACCACACTAAGAGGATTACCGACCTCAAACAGATGTCATACGCAGACAGTCTCAGAAAACTCCAGCTTTACTCAGTCGCTTATCGCCTACTCAGAGGCGACCTCTGCCTAACATACAAAGTCATGTCAAACCCAGATCTGTTGGGCATGCTACACTTAAAGAAACCCCAATCCCTCTGAGCCACACTCCAGGGACCTAAACCTTGCCACCACAATAAACAGAACATGCTGGAGGAATAGATTCCTGTCCCAGAGGCTTCCCATGCTCTGGAACAGACTACCTATTCATGTTAAGCAAAGCTCCTCATCAGCCCTCTTTAAGAAAAATCTCAACAATTGGATGGGAAATAGGAAATTCACCCCAGGGATCACTTTTGAGGCTCTGCTAGACAGGGGGACTGGAAAACAACTTTCTAGGGTGGTGAAAGTCAAGGAACTGTTTTGGCTAGGCTTATATAGGCCCTAGGGCTGATAGACTAGTACCTACCTATGAACCTAGTATGCTGCTAAAGTTTTCTCAATTCCTGTGACAAATAAGATCAGTTTGGTTTCTCCCTGTCTGAGTTATTGGTTATCCTGGACAAAAGAAAGGAATGTCTTCCACGAAAAGGACAACAATCTGAAACAAAATGCTCTACCTTCCCCCCCCCCAAGTTCTTGAATCAACAAGCAATCCTTCATTATACCTGCCTAATAAAAATGTGATCTCTCCTCATGTTTTTCTAGGCCAATAATAAGTTTTCACAGTTAAGATCTACAATGCAATGAGCACTGAAATATTATAGTTATGTATGGGTCACTCATGTGGACATCACCGCATGTGATGCCACATCTTACTACATCACTGCAGCTGATTTTGTTTCCTTTTATCAGTCATCTATGCAATATTTTTAAATTCTGTATAGTATGCAACTGTTTTGATTAATGCCACACATTACATACTTATGGTCATAAAACAGATTCCTAGTATGGAATGTTGTTGGCACTGTTCATAATTCTACTGCAAGTCTTGCTTGTTTTTCCCTTGTTGGTACAGCAGCACAAGACTAAAGCCAAAAAATGTATCTGAAAATAATGAAATTGTGCTTACTACAAGTGTCAAATGCAAAACAGTGAAACAGCAGAGCCAGAAGAGGAGAACAATACTGCTGGTTTTATGCTATCAGGTGATGACTTATGACTTAACACTCTGCCTCCGTGTTATACGGAAAGAGTTAAAAAAAAAAAATTCAGACTATGGAGTACACAAGTCCACGGACCGTCAGGCAGCAATAACCACACCCAGAAAAGGAAGTCTTATGACAGGACAAAACATATTAGACATTAGGGTTAAAGATGGTTTCTCAAGAATTAGGGTAACCACAATCACCTTAAAAGCAGCTGGGGGAAAAAAAAAAAAAAAACACACAACTCTAGAGAGAATGAACTCCATATTTAGAAGATAACAGAGTCAAACATATACAGGCTAATTAGCAATGTACACGGGCAAGGGTCCACATTTGACACCACAGTCAAAGAATTCATTATGGCTGGAAATATCAAACACTAACTATAAAAACTAAATCCTGCAAGATACTGCTGAAGTGACTAACTATGAATGCTTATATTTTTCCAAAAATTATCCTTCATTTACTTGTGTACTAACTACAAGGACTGACTGCACTTACTACTGGGTGTGAAGCGCAAAATAAAATCTACTTCAATTATGAAAATTAGTTTCTGCTTACAAAGACATTCAGACCACATACAGTACACTGTTTACATACAAGAGACGGACTTTGCATATACACTCAGTGAATTTGTTATCATAGACTGTTGAAGCAGCACAGATAGGTATAACTAAAACTACATCCCCTCGAGTCACAAAGGGTTTACTTTAAGAAACATGACTGAAGGCCCACAGAGACCAGGAGAAGCAGAATGATTTTTGTTTAAAAACAACAAAACAGTAAGTAGGTGGTGATTCAAGGAAAGCCATCATCACTACTTTGCTTAGGACATGACTATGTACAGAGCATGCCCCTATCCTTTGTGAATGTCCTTTACATCACTTTCATAGGCAAGACTGTGGATAAACATATGGCTATAAACCATTTTTTTTAATATTTGCCATTTATTTCTAGCATGTTAAACTACACAAGTCCATTTTTCAGGAGCGATTCTGTGAGCACTGCCTGTTTAAGTGACTTACTCAGTCACACTGTATACAAATAGAGATAGAAGGAATCAAACCCAGTACCCTTGACTACAGGATGCAGCTTGTTAACAGCTCAGTGCCTTAATCCTCTACTTTAACTTATTTTTGTCCAACTACTATTGATAATCCACAGTGCACTCAAGCAACATAAATAGAGTTATAAAACCAATGGATAACGCCGACTGTACCAACATTGCTCAGTTTCACAGTCGATCTTCTCTCACTCCTAACTAAACATACCCTGATTTACATGTAGACAGCTGACGGTCCACATTTCTCCTAACATTTCGTCAGCACTCAATTTCTGCCTCATGGTGTATGGGAGCATACCATCCCACGGCCACTGTCTTAATTCACTAGACATAAATCTTTATTCCCTACACATTTTCTAGCTCCTTACAATCTGCTGTAACTGTTTATACTATTCATCAAGGCATCGCTTGCAGATTTATTTAAATAGCATCCTACATTTGTCCGTAGGTAAATTAGATCACCATTGCTTAAAGAACATTTGAAGCAACATCTCAAGGACTCCTGCCTCTGCTCCTGTACCAACACTCTCAGCTAGTCCCAACTGGGGTAGGCTCCTACACACCTATCACTTTAATGCTGTAATGCACTAACAAACACAGCAACACTAAGTCAGGTTACCATACAGACTTGAGTTGGTCCCAAAACAGGAATTCTGTGGGTGATCTCTACCATGTTCTGCAGTCACAGTGTACTACCAGCAGACTATAGATGCAAGTAAAGTAGGAAACAGGGGTGAAGATCATAAAACAGGAAATACATACATAAATAAAATAATGCATTTAATGGTTTCCAATAAATTAGCATATACAACCTTCTGCTCTTCTGATTTCATATTATCCACCCTTCACCTGTACTTGCATCTGCAATCTGCTGTTGGTACTCATTCGGGAGGTGAATGCAGAACACAGAGATTCTCAAATTATACTTAAGTGGAAGTTATACAAAGACGTTCCCACAGTGTATCTAGCTGCTATAACAAAATATATTCCACATTACAAACATACTGGGTTTTATGAAGAATAGGGATAAAAAATAATACTACAGATTGAATGTTTTGAAAGTAGTGATGAATATGAATAACTTAACAGATCAACAATTATATATGCAAGTTAAGGAACAGGGTAAGAGAAAAAAATACAACACTAGTTCTATCCAAGAGAAAAAAAAGAAATACCAGAACCGCTAAGATCTATTACAACATGTGATCTTAGTTTTAAAAATAAGTTTATCAAAGTTATATACCTTAATTTTATGTAATAAAAAACAAAAGAAAGGATTACTGAAATGTCTTATAAGCAAGTAAGCTTTAGTGTTTAAAAGGAAGGAAGAAAGAAAAATAAATAATTTAAATTTGGATAGCAGTAACTTTAACTTCCAATTTGTATTGGAATATCTTTAGAAGGAATTATAAATAACATTTTCAATGCACCTTAAAGTTCTAAAAACATATAACAAGTTATTTATGGTATGATACCAATTACTCTCACTAGGGGTAATATACAATTATTGACCATGAAATGGCAAGGCCAATCTTACACCAAATGGGATAGGTTAATTCAAGCACCACAAGGGAAACTGGCTAGGCTTAAAATGTTCCACTAGGGCAGGTAGCCTAATACTTGCGTAGGAACCCATGACATTTAACGAAAAAATAATTAAGTTACAGTTTCCAGGTAAAATAAGCAGGGACTGTTAAAGTCTGTCTAGGAGCCAGTATCTTACAAACTGATTTTTTTTTTAGCGAATCACTTTGATAATGCTGTCACAGAAGAAAAAGTATACATTAATTCATGGTATAAAATGCACAAAAATTCAAGACACCTGCATATGTCCACAAAGAGAAGATAATAAAAAGGAAAAAGTAACATGGATATTAGCAGTAACCTTGGCTGAAAACCCAGATTAAGTCACTGTGATGGCTACCATCGCGACTTCCAGGCAGAATTAATTATAAACCAATAAAAATGCTTTAACTGATGCAAAACAGAAATACTGCACAGATGGTTTGCCCTTCGAAATCACACATGGTCAATATTAGACTTTTTACCTATGCTACAAAATACTGGCTGTTAAGGCTTAGATGGTGGGATGAACCAAGGCTAGGACTGACAGCTCTAAGAAGTACTATTTCATGACTGTATAATACTCCTATAAACATAAAGCCTTGTCCGTCCGAATCTTATAAAAAGGTGTGAGAGCAGGAATTGAACAGGTCTATGAGCCTGGAATGCTGTTAGCTAGTTCCTCCACCAAGATATGCTACAAGGTCCACCAATTTACATTTTTTTGGTTGGCAGTGTGTTTTTAAATATTTATATATCCCACCTAGTCTGGCTTATATTTCTGGCTGTATGTCGCTTATATGTTGGAGATGGGGGGGAGGGGTACTATGACACCCCTCCTCTTAGCCAGTAATCAACGTGCCGGAATCCTCACCAGTGAGGGACATTCACGTGGAACAAACATAGATGCACAGTATTTCCAGATGCAGCTCTCTGCACAAAACACAATTTCCCTTAAGAACACACTCAGTCTGGGTTTCCCTCTCTCGTTCCAGGCCCCCAATAAGACTCCCCATTGGCACAGCTATAGAGTTGAGGCCTCAGCCAAGTGTCCCAGACCAAGTCCTCCACCACTCTCTCTGTGAAACCAGTGCTCTGTGTCCCTGCTCCAAGCAGCTGACACACGCACTCTTTTGAGGTTTGATTTTCTCAGACAGACACACACAACAACACACACACACACACACACACACACACACACACACACACACACACACACACACACACACACACACACACTTGGAAAGGCTGGCACAGATTTACTGGCTATGCCCCTCTGCCTAGACTATAAGGTAGTTACTGCCACCAGGACACTCCAAAGCCAATACTCTAAGGCTCTTACAAGGCTATCCAATTATACTCAGTGAAATTAACATCAATACAAATGGTAACGTTGACCAAACACAGCACGGCTTTCACGAGCAGCCACAGTGTCACCAAATAAATAGAAGTATTCTCAAAGGTTACAATTCAAAGGTTAAATGACAAGTTACAATGTTTGTTTGTGTCTTTTGGCTTTTCCCGGTTAGGGGTCGCCACAGCGGAACTCCAGTCCGCTAATGACTGGCAGTTGATTTTTATGTACCGGCTTGCCAGGCCTGACGCACAACCTTCAACGAAGGTACGCCCATTCACGCATGTCTCCACGCAGAAGACGCGCTAGCTGAGAATCAAACCAGACAACGTCTTACTGTGAGGCGACAACGCTACCGCAGCACCACCACTGCAGTATATTCGACAAGTTTAAATACATTTAATAATAAATACTAAAGAATGTGAAAATACTGAATATCTATTTACAATAGATACCAGAATTTCATTCACAGGAAATATTAAAAACAACACAGATACAGAAAAACAGTACTCAACTAATCTCATTATATTCTCCTGACTGATCTAAAGAATTACTATTCCTGGTTACTTAAAAAAGCAAGGATAGATGAAGTGGACGAGACATCCTTTTATGTCAAGTTCCAAAAAACAGGCTACTCTAATACTTCTGTCGCATCTGGTATTAAAGCACCAGTTCAGTCCTGGATTACACAATGACATCACATTCATCTGGTCATCTGACTTTGGTTCCTATACTACCCACCCTTTACTAAAAGCTGAACCAGAATTTCGCACACATGTGCCATAATACACAGACACAGAGCTTTGCTAAGATCTGTTGCAGCTTCTGGAAGTCATAAAACAATTTCAAACTTCCACTCTTCTACAGTAGCAATTAGTTCACCCACAAGGACAATACAGAAGGCTTCCTAATCCTTGCTTTCACATACATTTTGTCTCGGGCTGCAATCAGAACTGTAAGACACAGTCTTTATGGCCTACTATGTAATTTAATTTCAGGCTAATTTTTCAAAGTTAGTTGGACTGAGATAAATCTCTTTCTTCCAGTACCCTCTGTTACAATACACTCATTTTAAGAGTTACCATACAGCCTGCCATACAGATACACTTCTTTTTCTCTCCAGCAGGACCCACTGTTGGTACTTTTTTTTTTTTTTTTTAAGCAACTTTACAAATACATTTTCAACACAAGCCCATGTAGAAATCAGTTTGATGTACAAATGACATACAATTCTTCATAAAACTCCAGTTAACTATGCTAGCATATGTTACACGTCTACTGCCCTACTTCTCCTGGCATAGCTACCAATACCTCACATCGCCACAGGTACATGGACGCATGTATTCTGGGAATGTCCTGAACTTGTTACCATTCAGGAAGCATGACAAAAACTATAATTAGACAAATCCATTCAGGAAATGTGAATGAAACTATGGCCTAGTTTGGTTAGGCTTACATCCCCTCCATTTCTTATAGGTTGTCTCTCCAACTTCACTTTACCAAACCCAGAAAGAGACTATAACTACATCTTGGAAATAAAAGGGTCCTCCTGAAGTTAAAGTTAAGAGGTTGTTTATGAAGAGGCTTGGGATTTAGAAATCAAGTTTGAGAATAAGTTGATAACAGCAAAAATGGTTTTCAAATGGGCAATATGCCAGAAACTAGGAGGACAATAAAAGTTTTTCAAAACCTTGTTCTTCTTATTCTCTTTTTCCTCCCAATGATAAAGCCTGGACTCAAGTTTATTTTTATATCTCATTAAGAATTACTTAAAGCCATGGAATTGCTAAATTTAGTTCAGCACACAAAGCAAGGATAACATTTTATTTTGCCACATCTCCAGATTCTATAGTGATGAAATATGAAATATTGTATTACTTACAAGATAAGAAGCTACACAGTAAATTTGTTGGTATTAACAAAACAAAAAAGAAAAAAAACACTCCATATTTAGTTAACTGTTACTATTGTACTTACATGGGCATTAATGAAATTGTGTTCCAAGGGGGAAAAACTGCAAGTAACCACGTTAACCAAACCTCATTATCTTGCACTTCACCCCTCTTCAATCTATTAGCCTACACTCACCTTGTGACTTTCCAAACACCCTCTGTATATGCCAGAGAGCTGCCCTGCCAGGCAATCATCAAACTTGTACACAACTCACCTGGTATTAGACAAACTAAAACTGAATATTATACATAAGTGAAAAGTGGATGTTTAAGAAAAGGAAGGAACAAATTAAATAGACAAACGGAATTTGTGAAAACAATACAAGCTGAGTAATGATCAGAAGTGAAATTTAAAGGAAAGGAGGACTTCAGCAATTTCTGTAACTCTGGAATAAGTTATTTATTTATTTATTTATTTTTTAAAGAAAATATACATACAGCACAGAACTAAAAATCCTTACAAAAAGTTTTTTCTATAACTTTATTTGTACCCATGTCTAAACTGTGTGAATTTAATAAAGCTGTTCAAAAAAAAAATCAGAAATTCATAATGGTGACTGTCTATATTCAGGTTCTGCAAAACTGGAGACCCACTCCCAACAAACAGGAGAAACAGACCATCCCATCAAAAATTAAAAATCTCAAGATAAACATACCTAGTACAAAAATGGTCCTGCAAATTAACAACCCAACTGCCTCTTCTTCAAAATCTCATCCCATACACACAACTGAAAATCTCAGTAAAACTGTATTAATAAAATGGTCCTGCTCTTGTACAAATCCCAATATTAAGACCCCTTCGATACAGTTTTATCTCCTATTTACAGGTCTCTGGTTAACTTTAACAGTTTAGTTAAAATATGAATATGCCTCATTTCTGTCTGTGTACTAAATTTAAAATCTGACTATATACATAGCTTTAATAAATAATGCTGAAGTTTGTATAAAAAGAAGTTAATGTACCTACCATAACGTTCAATGTTAGTTGTCTTCTTCTCGCCTTCTTTCTTGCTGGTTGGGTTCAGAGCTGATCCTCGGCTCCGACTCGGCCATCCTCAAAAGCTCAAGAGCTGCTTACTGGCTCGAGGCCCCCCCTATATCCCATGATGCCTGGCGCTAGATACCCAGATCTCGTTTGGTAAGTCTAACTGCAGACATAATAATAAAGGAATCCTATCCTAGAATGCATAAACCCTACTGGAGAGACTACTAGTCAGAAGGGAATAGCCAGAGAAGACTCAGCCAGTGCAAAATCAAGAAGAACTCTTCTCGGTCTACTAGGATAGGGGGATGGAGGGTGGGACGCAAGAAAGAAGGCGAGAAGAAGACAACTAACATGGAACATTATGGTAGGTACATAACTTCTTTATGTTAAGTTGTCTATCTCGCCTTCATTCTTGCTGGTTGGGACAGTGTCCCTAGCACCTAAAATCCTGGGTCGCTCATCGGAAAAGACTCTTCAGAACAGTGGAACCAAAATCAGCTCTGCTCCTGGAAACCAAATACAACTTGTAATGCGAAATGAAAGTATGTGGGTTGGCCCATGTAGCCACAGCACAAACAGATTCCATGGACAACCTAGCCTGAAAAGCCACCGAAGTGGCTAAAGCTCTGGTGGAGTGACCTTTTGGTTTGACTGGTAATTCTTTATTCCTGAGTTGGTATATGAATGTGATGATAGAAGACAACCACCTGGATAAGGTTACCTTGGAGACCAGAAGACCTTGTTTACCTACTGCATAAGACAGGAACAGTTGATGTGATTTTCTAATGTCTTTGTTTCTATGTAAATAAAAGCGTAGTTGCCTGTGAACATCTAACTGACGTAACTTATACTCCGTCCTGTTGGAGTGGTTAGGGAAAAACACAGGAAGGTCTACGAACTGATTCAAGTTACTCTCTGAAGAGACCTTAGGAAGGATTAGTCCTAAGAGCAACCCTGTCATTGTGGAACAAGAGGTATGGGGGACGGATAGAAAGAGCCTGTAGTTCCAAAACTCTTCTGGCTGAAGTAATAGCTACCAGAAAAGGGGTTTTCCAAGATAAGAACTTCAGTGAACAAGAAGCTGCAGGTTCGAAAGGGGGCAAAATTAGCAAAGCTAAAATCAAATTTAGATACCACAGTGGTGGAGGATCTCTCACTGGGGGCCTAAGCAGAGTGGTTCCTTTGAGAAAGGCTTTACAAAGCTTATGGGACATGATATTGTTTTCCGACAGGCCAATGTGAAAATTTGAAATTGTCGCTAACTGAACTCTAATTGTAGCGGAAGCGGACCCAGCATGGAAGAGCTCCACGAGAAATTCCAAAATGGAGTGTACGGGGGCTGAAAAGGGGTCTATACTTTTTGCCTCTGCCCGGGAAGAAAAACGTTTCCACTTACTAGCGTAAGTTTTTCTGGTCTTAGACTTGTGTGATGACAAAAGGATTTCGCGCACAGAGGGGGAGATATCTGGGAGCCTGGCTAAGGTTGGAAGTGGAGCAACCAAGCTGTGAGCTGGAGAGAGTGCAGGGATTGGTGCAGCCCGCCCGACTGATGAATCAGTAGGTCTGGAACTAGTTCCAAGAGTCCAAGGCTGTTCGAGAAGATAGCGATGCAGGAACGGAAACCATATTTGTCGAGGCCAGTAAGGAGCAATGAGGATCGTTTTGCAACCCAAAACTGTAGCCTTCTGAATTAGCTTCGGTATGAGGGAATGCATAAAGAAGTCTAAACTAACGACTAATTCTACACTAACAAATTACAGTTTTGACAAGAAAAATACAACAATAATAAAGCTTATACGACCTGAGCCAGTAGAACAACCTCGCAGCAGAAGTGGCAAACGAGATCTGGGCATCTAGCGTCAGGCATCATGGGATATAGGGGGGGCCTCGAGCCAGTAAGCAGCTCTCGAGCTTTTGAAGATGGCCGAGTCGGAGCTGAGGATCGGCTCCGAACCCAACCAGCAACAATGAAGGCTTGATAGACAACCTAACATATGCATGTTAACTTAATATATTTTGTACTACTTTGTGTATATAACACTACACACATTGAGCTTAACATATATCACACACACACTACACTAGTGTACTGTACACTTACACTGCTTGCTCATGCTAATTAGATGGGCAAATTCATGCAATGGGGAGCTTTTCTTCCTGGGCACTGAAAAAGGGCCTTTGTCCAGTTGAATTTTCACAGAAATCAAATGGAAATAAATAACCAAGATACTTTAAAGCAAAGGAATACAATAAATAAATAAATCAAAACCATTCCACCAACTGGACACAATCCAAGAACCAAAATTTATGTGACTACTTGTAAGTGTAAATGAGTTCTTTGTAGCATAACAGCAAAGTGTATGTAATGGAACCTCATCTCTCTCTCTCTCTCTCTCTCATTACTTGAGACAGGCAAAGGAAATTCACATGGAAATTTGCAAGGTACAAAACTGCACAGATTTGTAAATACAGCTTTTACCTATTGAAAATGTTAGTCTCAGCAATCAGATTTTGAAGTCCACATCATAAATAAAAGCATAGTTTTCAAATATTGTTAAAAATGCCTGTTTGAGATACAAAAAATGTCAAAATGTAACAGGAGTTATACCATACTGAAAATGTAAGTACTGAAGTGCTGCATTATCATGGTGCAGTTTAAAACATGCAAATTTTCAGAGAAGCTACAAGACTCTCAACTTACAAAATAACATGTTCACATCCAGCCTGAATACATTTTGTAAACAAAACTCTGAAGTCAGCATAAAATTAGGAGAAGTGTCTCAGAATCAAAACGGGAATACATTTTGCATTAGGCAACTAAACACAGACCATTCTGCTTTATTTACAGACTACTTACAGGACAATAACCTATTAAAATATGTAGTCTACAGTAGAATCCCATTCTCAAGCTTTTCACAAAACTACAAAAATCACACCACCAAAGAACATGTTCATATACACAAACAGTATGAAGACTGGTAAAACTTTAAAAACTTTGTTTTTCTCAAGCAGTCTACAAATTTGGAAAAACATGAAACTAGTCTTAAAAATCTGTGTTCACAAAAACGGAGGACTAGTCTTATTAAATAACTCCCCATGTCAGCAGAAATGATGCTTGTTTTTACACATCATGTTCAAAAACTAAAAGTAAGAATAGCAGATTTCCTTAACATGTATAAGCACACATCCGGGAAAGTCTTGGTATCGATATCACTGTCATAACAAGGTTTAAACACTTCTTATTAAGACTAACTTTTGAAGTAAAAAATGGGCTCAAGTTCACAATTCTGTTATACATAATGTTAACTATCACAATCCATGCGGGAAAGAGCACAGCAGTTTTTTCCCAACTCAACAATTTACAAAAATGTACAGGACAGATCTTAAATAATTTCATAGAAAATCATCCTCCAAGTCCTTTTGCTAAAAATGTTGTCCAAGTCACGTATCATTTCAACCGCCCACCACACATAATACAGTAGACTTTAACAAATTCAGGGCATCACAAAAACCTGCCCGTCTTTCCTTCTATGCCAGTTCAATTAACAGAAAAAATAACAATTATACCATGATCCCCCCAAAACGTGCACGCTGATTGGCCAGCGTGCCCGTTGTAAATAGAGTTATACTAATGGAAAAAGGTCCGTCGCCGGACTTTTTCCATTAGTATAACTTCGCTTAAACACTGTCTCGCTATGTTAAATGGGTTTAACATGGCGAGAGTTTAAAATAAGCAGCGGAGATCTCCGTTGCTTATTTTAACTGTCTCGCTATGTTAAGCGATTTAACATAGCGAGTGCAAACAACGGAGACAAGCTCTCCGTTGCTTTTTGTCTCGCTATGTTAAATGAGTTTAACATGGCGAGACATAAAAGCAACGGAGATCTTGCTTTCTCCGTTGCTTTTGCCCACAGCTCTGATGTACTGCGCAGAACTGCCGCGGATGCCAGACATCTGCGGAAGTGCAGTAAACAGGCATTATACTATGCCATTATTTAAGAAAAGTAATAGTTTCTTTTCTTAAATAATGTCATGATATAATAGCAATAACCCACTTCTGGGTGTGGGTAAATTTAGCATTACCCACACCCAGGCGTGGGTTATTGCTATATCAAACCACCTGCTGGTACATATTTGATTCTTGCAAAACATCTTATGACCTAGAGTGCAGACAACTGGTCCACGTCCAAGTTTTTTTTCAGACTCTTTCAGAGGTTGCCTACTTCAAAACCAAAAAATAAGATATCCCTTAGATATTAACATTACTTTGGCCATCACTACACAAAAAGTCTTCAGGCATTTGTAATAAATCAAATGCTGATTACTTTGAATTTGCATTGTTTTTGTTCTGCTGATTAACACAATTACACATGCATTGAAGATTACCCTTCTACAGTCAGAGTCAAGATTACATAAAGACTTATCTTTTGAACAGTTGACTTTATATGCACACATTTTTAGACATCCACATTCCCTAGGAAATGACCTGGCCAGTTCAAAAAATGCAGTCTAACCAAGCAGGCTTAATGTTCGCTAAAATTTGTGGGTGCACCTGTTTTCTAATTATAAAGATAATGAAAAACATATTTAAAATCAACTTTTTATCCCCTTAAGAGAAACCATGACCGGCACTAAATATCATATTCAACATATGCCAAACTTTCATAAGGGAATGACAGATAGCTCTGTTTCAACATCACAAACACAACTATA